>NC_081185.1:28637061-28937061 GCF_029867415.1 Vicia villosa
GGCATCCCGTATGGAGGATTTGGCCTCCATTCGAAAGTTGAATTCGTGCCTTGACTAGACAAGTTATTCGCAGCATTTGTTGAGGGAAACGGTAATACTTCCTCTGCACTTGTGGTCGAAGGTGCAGTTGTTGACACTGAAACTGGCAAAGTCCCTGAAAGTCCTGTATTATTTTCAGGCACCGACTGGGAATTATCTGCAGGTCTCGATCCATTTGGACCCGTTGTATCCCTTGTTCCTTGAGTGGAATTCGAATTTGCCGCTCCTGATCCTGTGCCTTGTGAGGGATCTTGATCACCCCCTGCACTGGCTGTAACAGCCATTTTCTTGTTGTACCTTCGTTTGGGAACCGGTTGTGCACTGTTTGTTATTTACCGTTCCTAAGGTTCATACAAGGTCTTGATATTGTCTAGACAAAACAAAGCAATTGATTAAAACAATCCGTTCGACACTGTCCCACTGGGCGTGCCAATTTGTTTACGGTGATTTCCAGTAAACAACCGCTAGTCCTCCAAACTATAATAAATATGATTTGGTTACTCGCAGGATCGACTAGATTGATCCTAGGACACATAGTCAATTAGATTGTTATCAATATTCTTTAGAACCATGTTCATGATTCGTTGTCTTCGACAAATGTTATTCGATTGAAAACATACACTTTTAGTGATGACTTGATTATATGTGATTATGACTTTAAAATGTAAACAACGCAGATAACGTAACATGCAATTCTGTTTAAATGTAAAGAATCTTAAAACATAAAACTGTTAAAGATCTTGAAAGTAAATAACATGAAAGTAAATAACATGAAAGTAAATAACATGAAAGTAAATAACATGAAAGTAAAGATACAGTAATGTAAATGACAAGAAGTAAATAGAATGCAAGAATTTAAAGATATTCGAAAACGAAAAGCAATAAAAGATAATACTCATGTATTAAGATGGTGGTGTCATACGTACATTTTCTCAGCGAACTCGTTCTCGTTAACGCTTGATACTTGAGTAAATATGTGAGTGATTTGTACAAAATGAACACACGGAATTCTATCATAAAAAACTCCTATTTATACTAGTTTCGACCATAACGGCCCTACGCTAATCCGCTGCCACGTTTCTCATAAGAACTTCCAGCGATGACATCTGTGAATAAGCAGTTACGCAACTATCTTCGAATTTCAAATCTTCCCGCCTGAGTCCATCTTCGACGCGTGGCAGTATGTTAATAAACACTTACTAACAAACACGCTAAATAATAATACTTAAGCAAATTTATAAATTTTGTCTAAGTCTTCGAGGATATGTCCTTCCAATAGCTTTCAGTAGCCATCACCTTCATAAAAAACTTAGACGTTTCTTGCTATCGAAACATGGCCATCAGTAGCCATTTTATATTTCTCAGAGATGGTCATCAGTAACCACCTTGCCTTCGATCATACACTCCTTCGAAGCACATATATTTGTTCAACGAAATCTTCAGCTAACAGCATCATGCAACTAACATACCTCACTCATACATAATGCATATACATACATGGCTCTCATTTATTCTGAGAAGCTCGCTGCATCATACATAGCATACATCATAACATTGCATAAAATTCAGGTTGCCTTTTTAGGCCATGCTACGATCAAAAACACATGGTTCCTTCCACAAGCATATGCTTCACATTCGGAAAAATGGTATTTACCTTGGATGGCATCTTTAAGCCCATCTCCCACAGAACTTCTTCCCGACAAATGCAAATTTCAGGGCATTCTCAGTGTTCAATCATCTTCTACCTTTAGATCACGATAGGCAGACGTGCCTATCCGACTCTTCAGGTTTAAGAAGATTGAACAGGGGCAGTTGTCATACCCCAAAATTTGCCCTCCTCTGATCATCTTCAAGGGCTTAAGGCTCAAAGGTTCTCCAAAAAAAAAAGTCAACAAAAACACCTTTTAGGTCAAAGCTCATAACTTGAGCATGGAAACTTCAATGGAGATGAAACCAAAAAGAGTGTTTAGAGGACTCTTTGAGCTTTCTAAAGAGTCCAAGAACACTTTCATATGTCAAAAATTGAGCAAGGTACAAGTTGTGCAAGTTAGGCGATTTTGAGGAAATGCATAAGATGCAAAGTGAGCAAGTTTGATTATTTTGACTAATGGGCCTATAAATTATATTCTCCACGTGATCTCAAGCTCAAGAGAGGCCCATTAATCATATGAATTTTATTTCATGATTTCTATTTTATTTCTATTTGATTTTATCCATTTAAAATCAACTTAAATCAAAATAAAATCACATCTTAATGAGATAATTTTTATGATTCATGTACCAAATATTCAATGAATCCAAAGTCAATCCAATGGTCAAGATTAAATGGAAATATGCATAAAATAGCATGGGGTTTAAAATTAGAAAGGTTTTATACAAAATCTTTTTTTAATTTTTATGCAACTAATTGATTGATTATTTCCTAAGATTGTAACCCTAATTGAGCCCATATATATACTAAAAAACATTCACTAAGAGGAAAGAAAAAGGAGGCTAGGGTTTTGGAAGAAAAGTTCATAAAAGCTTGATTTTTTCGTTCTCCTTTGGGCAGCAGTCAAAAGTGCAAACTAGTCCTTCCATTGTTCTGAGGAGACACCAAAAGGTAAGCCAGGGTCAAGGTATGTGCCCCTGAATGCGTGAAACCATGGCCCTATGATACTCATGTTTAAGTATTTTTCTCATCTTTCGTTTTACGTGTATATAGTTGTGTCACTTCAATCTAACCGTCAAATTGAGTTTATAGCATCCATTAGAATATTTTTGAACCATCACATGCAAGGTTTACGCCCGGATTCACGAGGCACCATTGTTAGGGCACAAGCTTGCTCTCCTTCGTATTGGCTCTTACCATGTGTTTCAGGGGAAGACAAAGGTACCAGTGGATTCAGGAGGACTCGTTTAGTCGATCTGGGCAGGTTTGGAGTTCAGCCTACGCTGTTCATGGCGGGTATGAGATCGCAGAATTTGAGAAGAAGAACCTGCGGGAAAATCCGCAGGTAAAATCACAAGTATACCCGCAAGAAATTCCGTAGGTACTGAGGTCAGTGACGATGAATAGTGCCTGGGGAACAAGTGGTTGCACGCGTGGCCGATCACCATTGGAGGGTCAGCAGAGTCATTCTTCTCTCTCTGCGTGGCGCGAATTTACTCGCCGATCAAAAGTCTCCATCTTCTCCCTCTCGACGTCATTGGCTAGTCAACTCCCTTGGGGCCCACGCGTGGAAATCAGATTTGAATTAATATATTTTAATTTAGTTTTACTATAAATTATTTTCTGGATATTGTTGTGACAACTAACCAATGTAGCCTACTTGGTCATGTGAAACGTGCTGCACCCCTTTAAACCAGGGTTCGATTCCTGGTGGTGGTATTATTTTTAATATGCTCACTTCTCTGTAATTCAGTGTACCCAGGTTTATCATGCCCATTACGCACCCTCAGTTCACTACCACTGGATCTCCTACGATCCAAATCTAACGTATAGAGGCCAAGGCTCCACCACGCACTTGCAAGGGCTCCCCACACAGGATAAAACCAGGTGTTATCATATATATTTTTATTTTTGTTATTTATTAGTTTAGATTAAAATTAAGTAATTATTTATATTTAATTTAATTAATTTATTTACTTAGAATTAGGATAATTAAAATTAGGATTAGGGTCATGATTAGGTTTTAGGATTATCTCCCGATTATTCGATTATTTCGATTATTCATTTAATTGATTAATTGGTATAAAATTGACAAAAACCCTATTAAAATTACCAATAAATTAGGGTTCACCCGATCCCACTGGCCATTTGGCCAAAGATATTATGATTTAATTTATTATTCGTTCCGACTAAAACTATTAGTCGCAATGGTTAATAATCAATTAATTTAATTAATCAAATAATATAATTCAAATAAACTCATTTTGCTAAATGTTTTTAACCAAAGCTATTGGTTACGATGATTAGCATTTTCCCTTTATCAAATTCGTTATTATTTGTAGTTGAATCTATCAATTATTAGGAGTAACGATAATTAAAATACGCATATTTGCTATTCGTGATAATCGAATCTATCGATTATAGTGGTTAGCAATCCTCCCTTTAATCTGTTAGCCATGGTAATCAAACCTATTGATTATTGCAACTAACGGTAACAAATTAAAACCAGGGTTGTACGCCCAAATCCTAAAACACTTCTCAAACCTTTTCAAACACACCAAACCACAAACCACAGATTTTCATCTCTTCGATACTGCGAAACTACGAAGGTAATTCAAAATACCTTTTCAAAATTGCGAAACGGTAATTCAAAATACCGTCAACCATTCAAATCTAATTCTAAGGCGTATAACCCTGTGCCCGAACTACGTAGACTCTGATCCTCCTTAAGGAGGTACGTAGGCACTTGGATAACCAAGGCGAGTCCCCCTCCCTAAAATCTCAATTTTTCCCCTATTCAATTCCTTAGCCATTAAATCCTATTCTTTTAGCCATAAAACTTGACCCTTATATTCAAAGCCAATAGGAAAGGGTTGAGGGTGCCTAACACCTTCCCTCGACCTGATTATAATAACTTACCCCGATCTCTTAACTGCGTAGGGTTTCCTATTCGCCCTTCAGAATAGGTGGCGACTCTAAACCTTTAATTTTTAGGGCAGGTTGCTACAGCTGGAGACTCTGCTGGGGATACACTTAATGGTGAATTACTATACTCCTATAGGTTTTGGCAGGGTTTAGGTTTTCGGCGAAGCATTTAGGTTTTTGGCAAATTTTTTAGGGTTTGGCTAGTCCGCCAATTTTAGGGTTTATTTATTTTTGTAAATATTTAATTTTTATTTTTATTTATTTATTTATTTCATCTTTTACATCAATTAAATAAATACATGTTTATTTAAATAATATCTGTTTATTTAAATATTTGTTGCGTATTGCATTTTAAATTGTAAGCAGCCGGAGTTCAAGGTTAGTTTTTAAAATATTTAAATTTTATTTATTTACTTCCTTTGCAATTCCATTACCGCAATGCTATTTATTTATAGTAGTTTAAATAAATACCTGTTTATTTAAATAATTGTTTTTTATTATAAGCGGCCGGATTTCGAGGTTAGTTTAAATATTTAAATTTTATTTATTTATTTATCTTCCTTTGCAATTTCATTACTGCAATTTAATTAAATATTTATTTAGTTGAATATTTTTATTCCTATTACATCTTCTGGGTTATATATAAATTGTTGTTAAAACCTAAGTGTGGGAATTATCTTTAAGACCAGGGGGGACTTGAATCGCCTATGAGTCTTATTGATAATTCCACTCAGAGTGGGTTGAATATCCGGAAATGTTCAATACGAGGCTTGACCTTGTTGAGGGCAGGACTTGGTATTTGGCTGATCTCTCTGAGAACCTACCTCAAAAATTTGAACCTCATGGATAAAATGAGTTGTTCTAAAATCCAAAGAGACAAAAAGTCTCGGAGGCTACGAACGACCCCATGAGACCTTCTAGAACACTCCCATGGAAAGGGTAGGCTCCCTAAAGCCGCTACGTCGAACCTATGAACCTAGGACTTTTGTGCTTCTGTGCTCATCATGTGTTTGCAATCTATATACTTCGAATATCTATCCATTTCAATTTTGCAGGTATCCATACCTGAAGCAAGCTTTGTATTCATTCAAGATGATTGACGATAAAGTATTGGCTGAGCAGTTGGATATGTTCAACAAGCTGATTCTTGATCTTGAAAATATTGATGTGAAGATCGATAATGAAGATCAAGCGCTGTTACTATTGTGTTCTTTGCCTCGATCACATGCTCACTTCAAAGAAACTCTCTTGTATGGAAAGGAGTCCCTGACGTTTGAAGAAGTTCAATCAGCCTTGTACTCTAAGGACTTGAATGAACGAACGGAGCATAAACCTTCGACTGTTGGCGAAGGTTTGGCAGTTAAAGGAAAACTCTTACGAAAGGATGGTAAGTTCGACAAGAAGAAATGCAAAAGTCAGTCGAAGTCTTACAGTGGCGAAGCATCTGGCATTCGATGCTACCATTGTAAGAAGGAGGGTCACACAAGAAAGGTGTGCCCTGAACGCCTGAAATATCATGGAGGTAAGGATAATGGCAACGCTGCCATTGTTCAAGATAATTTCGAATCATCTGATGTTCTTGTGGTTTCATGCAGTGACTCTAAGAAGGAGTGGATTATGGATTCAGGTTGCACTTGGCACATGACTCCAAACAAAGACTTGTTCGAGGAATTATGTGATCAAGATGGTGGATCAATATTGCTGGGAAACAACAAGGCTTGCAAGATTGCAGGTGTTGGATCTGTGAGATTCAAGCTCCATGATGAGTCAATAAGGTTGTTGACTGAGGTCAAGTATGTTCCTGATTTGAAGAGAAATCTGCTTTCTCTTGGTGAATTCGACAAGAAAGGATATGTTTTCCAAGGAGAGAAAAGTATCCTAAGAGTCATGAAGGGTTCGAAGGAAGTCTTGAGAGGCGTGAAGAAACAAGGCTTGTATACCCTTGAGGCTGAAGTTGTAATTGGTTCGACAAATGTTGCATCCACGAAACCTTTGTCGAAAACAGAAATCTGGCACATGAGATTGGGCCATGTCAGTGAAAGGGGTCTGGTCGAATTAGGGAAACAAAATCTGCTTGGTGGAGACAAAGTCAAAAAGCTGAAGTTTTGTGAACCCTGTGTACTTGGAAAATCTTGCAGAGTGAAGTTCAACAAAGGCAAACAAAGAACACGTGGATCCCTTGATTACATCCATGCTGATCTTTGGGGGCCTGCAAGGTGTCCATCATATTCAGGAGCAAGGTATTTTCTATCCATAGTAGATGATTATTCCAGAAAATTATGGGTATTCATCTAGAAGACTAAGGATGAAACTTTTGAGAATTTCAAAAGTTGGAAGACTCTGGTTGAAAATCATACTGGCAGAAAGGTCAAGAGGTTGAGAACCGACAATGGCCTTGAATTTTGCAATGAGGCATTCGACAGTTTTTGTGCTGCCTCTGGTATTGCAAGGCATAAAACTATTACAGGTACTCCACAGCAAAATGGTTTGGCTGAAAGGTTTAATCGAACTATTTTGGAGAGAGTCAGATGCATGTTGACTAGTGCGGGGTTAACGAAGGTGTTCTGGGCTGAGGTTGTTTCAACAGCAACATATCTGATAAATAGATGTCCTTCGACAGCGTTAGATATGAAGACACCTGAAGAAGTTTGGTCGGGACATCCACCAGATCTCGACAAATTGAGAGTATTTGGCTGCGTAGCCTATGCTCATATTAGGGAAGACAAGGTCGAACCTAGAGCTCTGAAATGCATGTTCATGGGATACCCAGAAGGAGTCAAAGCTTATAGGCTATGGTGCCTAGAGCCAGGTCACAGGAGGTGTATCACTAGTCGAGATGTAGTTTTCAATGAAGCTGAAATGGCTTTTAAGAAAACCGATGATGTTGGTCGAAGTGCAGAAACATCTGACAAAGAGCTGGAACAGGTAGAGATTCCTGTTGAGGTGGAGCATGTTGATGCTGAATTGCATATCCCTGATGAAGTCGAAGAAGAAGCATAAGATGCTGAGGAAGTTGATGAAACTGACGATGACTACCTATTGTCGAGAGATAGGTCGAGAAGAGTCATAAAGGCACCTCAGAGGCTTGGGTATGCAGATCTTATAGCTTATGCCTTAATCTCTGCAAGTGAGGTTCTAGACGAAGAACCTAGAGACTACAAGGAAGTTATGAGGAGTCGAAATAAGACTGAATGGCTGAAGGCCATGGATGATGAGATGAAATCTCTTCATGATAATCATACTTGGGAACTGATCAAGAAACCTGTTGGGGCAAGGTTAGTCAGTTGTAAATGGATTTTCAAAGTTAAGGAAGGAATTGAAGGAGTGACGTCGAAAAGATACAAGGCAAGGTTAGTTGCAAGGGGTTTCACTCAGAAAGAAGGTGTTGACTTCAATGATGTGTTTTCTCCTGTTGTGAAGCATAGGTCCATTCGAATGTTACTTGCCATGGTAGCACAATTCGATCTTGAACTGGAACAGATGGATGTGAAGACTGCGTTCTTGTATGGTGATCTAGATGAAACGATCCTGATGAGGCAACCTGAAGGGTATGTCGAAAAGGGGAAGGAAGGTTATGTGTGAAAGTTAAAGAGATCTTTGTATGGGCTGAAACAATCTCCTCGACAGTGGAATAGGAGATTCGACAAGTTCATGGCACGTATAGGTTTCATTAGAAGTCAGTTCCACCACTGCGTTTACTTCAGATTTCGACCTGGTAATTCATTTGTTATTTTGTTGCTTTATGTGGATGATATTCTCATAGCAAGCAACAATGTTGAAGATGTGACGAGAGTGAAGGCTGAACTCAATAAGGAGTTTGATATGAAGGATCTGGGAGCTGCTTCCAAAATTCATGGAATTGACATTCGAAGAGATAGAAAGAAGTCTAAGTTATGTTTATCTCAAGAGGCATACCTACGGAAGATTCTTGAAAAGTTTGGTATGTCGAATTCGAAGCCAGTTGTGACTCCAACAAACCCTCAATTCAAGCTGAGTATTGATCAGTGTCCCAGTACTGATGTCGAAAGAGCCTATATGAATAGCATCCCATATGCTAATATAGTTGGTTCTTTGATGTATGCTATGGTCTGTACTAGACCCGACATAGCATACGCAGTAAGTCTTGTAAGCAGGTACATGGCGAATCCTGGAAAGGCTCACTGGCAAGCATTGAAGTGGATTTTAGGGTACATAAATGGGTCTCTGAAAAGAGTCCTAATTTATGGTGGAGCCTTGGGTGAAGATGGTAAAGCAGCAATTGGAGGATATGTCGACTCTGATTATGCAGGTTGTATGGATTCCAGAAAATCTATTTCTGGATATGTTTTCACTATGTTTGGCACAGCAATTAGTTGGAAAGCAACACTTCAGAAGGTTGTTGCTCTATCAACCACTGAAGCGGAGTATATTGCATTAACTGAAGCTGTGAAAGAAGCATTGTGGCTTGAAGGTTTTGCGAAGGAATTGAAACTTCAAGGTCGAGGTATCACCGTTAAATGTGATAGTCAAAGTGCAATACACCTGTCGAAGAATTCAGCCTATCATGAGCGAACTAAGCACATTGATGTGAGGCTGCATTTCGTCAGAGGAGTAATCGAGCGTGGAGAAGTCCAAGTGCTGAAGGTTTCGACTAAAGACAATGCTGCTGATATGATCACCAAGACATTACCGAGTTGCAAGTTTTTCCACTGTATGCAGTTGCTAAAGCTGCATGAAGAAAGCTAGTTTGTTCCCTTGATGTTGTAGAGTTAGATCCAAGGTGGAGATTTGTGAGATATTGGATCGAACTCTAGTATGGCCGAAGGGTAGCTTCTTGGTTCGACAGGGTTAAGCATGAAGTCGAAGGTTGTTCACATGCTTGTGTCGAAGATGTTAGGGTTGTTAGCATGTTAAATTAGGTTTTAGTGTTTAAACCCTGATTTGTTAAGTTAGCTTGTTTATTAAGTTGGCTTGTGTAATGGGCCTTGTGGAAAAAGCCCATTAGTTAGTATGTTAAATTTTATTATAAATAGCATATTAGTCTCTCATCATTGCTAAGATGCAAATCCTAATTTGGGGTGAGAGAGGTTATTTGTTATTTTTGTAAACTTGTAATCTTGTTTTAAGAGAAAGTAAAAGAATAGCAGTTATAACCAATCTTGTGTTCCTCTTCTTCCTTGTCCTTTATTCATCCCTTATTTTATACTTTGTTCGTGGCATTGAATTCACAACAATATTAAACCAATATTATTATTATTATTATTAATGAATTGCTATATATTATAAACTTGAAAAAAGATTTTCCTTAGTTTAACACATACAAACACAATACAAACACAGTATGTGTGACGCTACAATAGCTTAGAAACACTATCCAATTGTATTTACTATATCTCATAACATGGCACTATGTATAGATTATATTACTATATTATCAAGGCACTAGTTTGATAGGACAATAAAAGTATATGTTTTCTTTGTAACTTGGTCATCCATGCGTAAAAACAGTAGTCACGCCAGTAATTCAATTTTTCGGATGGCTTATAATATTCCCATTCATATTAAACCACGTTCATATTAATACATGATTTCACTAAAAGACACAGCATGGGTTTATCCCGATGGACTATTAACTAGCACATAAATAGCAATAATCTGACAATTAGAAAAACACAGTAGGCAAAAAAAAAAAAGAACCGTATTCAATTAACTAAATAAGTGGCATATAGCTATTTACGAAATCCAAATTCTCTCGTGCACTCTAACGATCCCAACAACCCAAAATATATTGATAACCAGCCACATCAAAATATATACTATAATCCTAATCCAACTATTGACGAGTTATATTTAGGAATTGCTCATCAAAACCTAACAATGTCAAAACCATAAAATAAGGGATTTTAATCTAAACAAGTTTCTATCCATCATATATTATTATATAATCCTAATAACCATGTAAAAACTCACCCTTACATAATATTCATCATAAATTCCATTATAGAGTCAAAACCTCACCCTTACCTCGAACTCCCCTTAGGTTTTTCTGCAACTTTCTCTCTTTCCCAAATTCTACGTTCCTCTTTTCTCTTCTCCAACCTTTATGTTTCTTTCTTCTTACAGCACTCCAAAACCTAATTCTATTTTTCCCATTCTCTTATAATAACTCTATTATTCTATTTTTCTAATAAACCAATTGGGCCTAATACCTACACCCCACTTTTACTTCATGACACCATAAAATAAGCCAATCCTATATCTAGTCTTATTTCTAATATTATTTTCTACCACTTACTCAACTAAATTAATCCGATTAATTCAACATGCCAACTTAAATAAAAATTTCCAACAAATCCCAAAAACAATTCAAAAGTATTTAATTAAATAAATAAGTAAATATCGGGGCGTTACAACTCTCCCCCACTTAGAATATTTTCGTCCTCGAAAATTTCAGGTTCGGATATTCATTCCACACTCCAACTAACAATCTTTCAAGTCGACAATATTATCACTACATGAATGGCTAATAATGAAATGCATACCTCGAATCAATCATCCCTGTTGGTTGGTCTTCGAACCAGTCAAAGCAAAGACTTTTCCTCCGAACTTAGCCTTCTTAGGTTTTTGACAATTAGTGCTAATATGGCCTTCCTCCCCACAGTTGTAACGAGTCACGGTATTACTCTTACAGTCAGCCAGGAGATGTCCCGTTTTTCCACACTTATAACATTTCTTTTCAACACTAGGACACTCATTGGCACGATGACCAATCACACCACACCTATAGCATTGGACCGAGGTAGAAGCTCCTCCCTCACTTGGCTTCTTGGCATCAACTGCGTTATGATTTCCCTTATCAGCCGGGGGGTTGTAAGGCTTCCCGCGGTTCTGATGTTGCTTACCTCTTCTCTCACTTATGATCTTGTAGTGAGCCTTACTATCCTCCTCATAGATCTGGCAACTATCAACCAAATCAGCAAAGACACGAATCTTTTGGTACCCAACATCTTTCTTGATCTCAGAGCGCAATCCATTCTCAAACTTGATGCACTTTGAAAATACAGCACCTGCTCCTTCATAGTACGGGTAGAAGTTAGCCAACTCAGTGAACTTTGCAGCATACTCTGTCACTGACATATTCCCCTGTTTCAGCTCAAGGAACTCAATCTCCTTCTTACCACGAACATCTTCAAGACAATACTTCCTCAAAAACTCTCTGCGGAACACAACCCAAGTAATCTCTTCACCAGCAACTTCCAATCTCTGGCGAGTCTCTAGCCACCAATCATCTGCTTCGACTGCCAGCATATGAGTTCCATACCGAACCTTCTGTGCCTGAGTGCAGTCCATCACACGGAGGATCCTCTCAATCTCCTTCAACCACTCCAATGCGCCATCAGGGTCATGCTTTCCTTTGAAGACCGGCGGATTCTCCCTCTAGAAGGTCGCCAATGGGCTTTTTCCACAAGGCCATTTACACAAGCCAACTTAATAAATAAACTAACTTAACAAATTAGGGTTTAAACACTAAAACCTAATTTAACATGCTAACAACCCTAGCATCTTCGACACCAGCATGTGAACAACCTTCAACTTCATGCTTAATCCTATCGAACCAAAAAGCTACCCTTCGACCATACTAGAGTTCGATCCAATATCTCACAACAACAATTAAAAATTCTCTATCTTAACATTAACATTTTCTAATAGTATTGAATTCATAAATATTGAATTAAAATGGAAACTTAAATATCTAAGACTTAAATATAATAGGTTTAACTATGTAGTCTCTTTATTCAGATGATTCACAAAATTAATCCTCCAATTTTAAATTTAAATAGTTTTGGTTTCCTCCAATATTTTTATACATGTCTCATTTTTTTAAATGACAAATTTCTTGTAAAACATAATAAATTATTATATATAAATATATTGTGGAACTTTAAAAAATAAACTTTCATCGATTTTTTATAAAAAAAATCTTAGAATTAGATCAAATCTATTTGAATTTAAAATAATAAAATTAATTTTGTGAATCAGATAAAATTGAGAGAATAAATTATAATTTAATCAATATAATAACTCATATTAGGACATCATAACATTATTAAATTTTATTAAATTTATAATGTTATTACATTTTAGTTTGTCATCAAAATGACTAATTTTTACAATAAACTTTGTTAATTAAACATGTGCAAAGGCGTTTATTATCGGCAAGATCTTTACAAGTACATTGATGAGCCATGCCACTTGCTCCATATGCAGAATTGAGTTCGTCAAAACAGGTTCGAGATGTGTCGCTACACTTTCCTGATGTATTCAAACTTTTAGGACAAAATTCAACATCATCTGCATCTACAACATTAAACAAAACAAACATATAATGATTTCATTTAGCAATAAATTAAATTAAATTTAGAATATAACCTTTTTTTTCATTCTGAAATAACAATAATAATATTAAAATTATTAAAAGTATACCTCTTATAGGTGTAGGAGATCCGTAAGTGTGGCTCAAGAGGGCAAGCAAAACACACACCATTAGGAGAATGCTTCCTAGCTTCATGATGAAATTTGCTTCGATAGACTGAAAATTTTCAAATAGAACTCTTAATGCATTGGAACAATATCAACCAAGAGGATATATATGAGAAAAAAGGAAATGCACTGACAGTGTAAAATATTTTTACACTGTCAACCAATGAGAGACATGCATCAGAAATTAAAATATTTTGATTGATTGTATGTGTAAACAGATTTACACTGACACTGCACTATCTTTAATATCTCTCTATATATATATATATATATATATATATATATATATATATATATATATATATATATATATATATATATATATATATATATATATATATATTTCGTTAAAACTAATTAATTCAATAAGAATGATATAAGTCAAAGACTTGAATATATTTAAAATATATAATAGGTATTTAAATTTAAAGTTATATATCTTTATAAATATTTAAAAGTTAGTCAAACTTATGAACATTTAAAATTTAATACGTTAAATATATGTGTTCTAGCGTATGAGTACACTGGTTTAGGCAAACTACTAATATTCAGTACCGGTACGTGTATGATATTTGTATGAGACTATTTTAGTTACTCAAATTTAAATTTTTCATTTATTTATATATAATAGAGGCAGAAAAAGTGATTCTGTATAGCCTTGTATTAATTTTTTATGTTTGCGCTGCTACTAAGCAACTTTCGTATTTTGGCCTTTGATTTTATGAATTATCGGCACATTTTATATGTATTTTGGTCTTTGATTTATGAATTATTGGCACATTTTATATGTGATTTTTTTATAATATTGAACAAATTATTTTACAATTTTAAATTTTTTATCATATTAATTTTTTAATAATATAATCATTTTATATTATTTTTATAATTATATTTACAAAATTATAGTATTACCTATACCTTATTTTTATAAAAATGTCGTATTATGTACCCGACTTATATAGGATACGTATCCGGATCGTTGCAACACTGTCTAGCATATTACTTTGTCATTGGTGTTGATAAATATGAGTTAAAACCCTCTCCATTTTTAAAAGAAATAGAAAACACAATTACTAAAATATTGGGGTATAAATATATATAGTATTGAAATGTGTGACATATAATTTATATAATTCAATTTATATATTTAATGAAAACAGTGATAATAGTACTTTCCATTTCTTTTGAGAAATGGAGAGAATCTCAACCCGATAAATATATAGGACATATATGTAATAGAATTTTTGTAATGTTACTCAAACACACCTTTTCAACATATGTCTTTTATATTTATTTATTTTTGGGAAAACGTCTTTTTTAGTCTTGTATGATAATTTTAAGAGACTAAAATTAATTTCTGTGGTTAACATAAGGAGAAAAAAAAAGATATTTTGTCTATTTTTTTAAATCTAAAATAAAGAAGATTGATGCTTAGTTGTGCACTATCATTAAGTCCACACGTCATCCTAAAACCAAATTGATCTTTCGTCATTGCCTCATGTTGTAAAATGGATGTCTCGATGAACAAAGGATAAATTGTTTTTTTATGATCAAGAAACACACAAGGGTAAAAAAGATGATAAACAAGAAGAACAACAAGGATTGGTTATAACTGCTATTATTTTTTTTCTCTTTCAATTAAGATTACAATTTACAAGATTAACAAATAACCCTCTCACCCTAAATTAGGATTTGCAGTATGCAATGATGAGAGACTAATATGCTATTTATAATAAAACCTAACATACTAAACTAATGGGCTTTTTCACAAATAACCATTACAAGCCAGCTTAGGGTACTAGCTAACTTAAACAATTGGACATAACAAACAGACCCAATTCGAAATACTAACAACCCTAGCATTTCAACACCCACATGCTAGAACACACTTCGACTACAGTATGTAGGTCTTCGACACAATCACTGTCGAACAAAAGCTACCCTTTGACACACTAGAGTTTGATCCAATTCTCACAAATATCCACCTTGGAACAAACTATATAATATCAAAGAACAAACTAGCTTTCTTCATGCAACTTTATCAACTACATAGAATGAAAAAACTTGCAACTCGACAATGTCTTGGTGATCATATCGGCAACATTGTGAACTGTCAAAACCTTCAGCACTTGGGCTTTTCCACGCTCGATTACTCCTCTGACGAAATGAAATCTAACATTGATGTGTTTGGTTCGCTTATGATATGCTGAGTTCTTCGACAGGCGTATAGCACTTTGACTATCTCATTTAACAGTGATACATCGACCTTGAAGTTTCAACTCCTTAGCAAAATCATCAAGCAATAATTCTTCTTTCACAGCTTCAATGAGAGCAATGTACTCCGCCTCAGTGGTTGATAAAGCAACAACCTTTTGAAGTGTTGCTTTCCAACTAATTGCAGTGCCAAACATATTGAAAACATATCTAGAAATATATTTTTTGTAATCCATACAACCTGCATAGTTAGAGTCGACATATCCTTCGATTACTGCTTTACTATCTTCACCCAAGGCTCCACCATAACTTAGGACCCTGTTTAGAGACCCATTTATGTACCTTAAAATCCACTTCAATGCTTTCCAGTGAGCCTTTCCAAGATTCACCATGTACCTACTTACAAGACTTACTGCATATACTATGTCGGGTCTAGTACAGACCATAGCATACATCATAGATCCTACTATATTATCATATGGGATGCTATTCATATAAGCTCTTTCGACATCAGTATTGGGACACTGATCTACGCTCAACTTAAATTGAGGGTTTATTGGAGTCACAACAGGTTTTGAATTCGACATACCTAACTTGTTGAGAATCTTCCGTAGGTATGCCTCTTGAGATAAGCATAATTTCGATTGGTTTTGATCTCTTCGAATGTCAATTCCATTAATCCTAGATGCAACTCCCAAATCCTTCATATCGAACTCCTTATTGAGTTTAGCCTTCACTCTCTTTACATCTTCCACATTATTGCTTGCTATGAGAATATCATCCACATAAAGCAACAAAATAACAAATTAATTACCAGGTAGAAATATGAAGTAAACGCAATGGTCGAACTGACTTCTTATGAAACTTATGTGTGCCACAAACTTGTCGAATCTCCTATTCCATTATCGAGGAGATTCTTTGAGTCCATATAAATATCTCTTTAGCTTGCGCACATAATCTTCCTTCCCTTTTTCTACATACCCTTCAGGTTGCCTCATCAGGATCATTTCATCTAGATCACTATACAAGAAAGCACTCTTCACATCTATTTTTTCCCGTTCAAGATTGAACTGTACCACCATGGCAAGCAACATTTGAATGGACCTATGCTTCTCAACAGGAGAAAACACATCATTGAACTCGACACCTTCTTTTTGTGTCTGAAAGTTTCTATTTTAATGATTGAATTCATATTTTAAAGGTATATTTAAAATGTGTAATTAATGTAAAGGTAATATAGCATGTAAAGATGAAATTCGCAGAAAAGACTTAAAAGGCTTCAATGATAAATGTAAAAGACATGACTCGAAAAATAAATGTATGTAAATGACTTGAATTTATAAAACTGAGAGTAATATAAAAATACAAATGGTGTTACACATATATTCTCAATGAAACTCTTTCTCTTTCACTTGGTAATTGAGCGATTTTTGAGTGATTTGTACAAAATGAACACCCCTTAATCCTTCCACTAAGATCTCTATTTATTCTAATTCGACCCTAACGATCAAACTATAAGGAAATGCCACGTTGCTCTTTTGCATGTACTTCGATTCCCTAATGCTTCCACGTGTCTTTCTGACTGAATAAATCATTTTGAAATTCGAAACATTTCCGCTCGAAATTCTGATATGCGAAACAATATGACTTTGTCAATCGTATCTTCAAAATATCTCAAAATAATCTAAGTATTTTATTCCTTCGACTTTGAAGATATTACAATTCATGCCTTACTTCGACTTATAGAAAATCTTCAATATAAAGAATCTTAAAAATAGCCTTACAAAGCTATTCTCCCTTCGAAGCATAAAACTTTTAGAACATCTCGTGTCTACTTGTCAAAATCTCTAGCTAACACTATGTGGATGACATTGTCTGTGGTGGGATGTCGGGTGAGATGGTCCAACACATTGTCAAACAAATGCAATCTGAGTTTGGTGGGTGAATTAACCTACTTCCTTAGTGATCTTACTGAGCAGATCAGATGGCCAGCAACAAAGAAGGCTTGAAGTCCGGAACGGTTGAGAGGGGAAAAAAGGGTTGTACCTGCAAGGCACTCCGATGCCAAAGTAAGTATATGTTCTACAAGGTACAACAAAGTAAGAGAATTTTGGGGTAAGAAAATATTACCTTGCCCTCTGTGATGAGAGGGCTATTTATAGGGGGTATTCCTAGGCGGAATTGACTCCTCTTTCCAAGGCGCGGATTTTGGTAACGCGTGAGCCGGCCGTTTGCCGAGCACGAGGTTGCCTCGTGGTCGGCTGTCTTTGGTGTTTGGCCGGAATGGTCCGGGGGAAATAGTCGCGCGCGTGTCCATGGTACCTTGGGCCGAAGGCTGGATTGGCCCAATAAGGGTGATTGGGCCGGTCCAGAAAAGGAGCCCCCCAAGTCGTTGCTTCTGCCCGTGGGAGGGACAACTTAGAGGATGCTGATCTGGGGGATCCTCCGGTGACGTGTGCCCTGCGCCGGCCTAAAGCTTCCGGGGATAAGAAGGGTCAGGTCGGAAGTTTAGGAGGCGTGTTGTTTCAGAATATTCAGTAGGGGGACGTGTCGCATTTAATGTGAAATGATGGCTACCCTACTCGTAGGCTACTAGGGTTAATGATGGCCATACTGTTTCGTAGAGCCCCATGTGCGGCGCACATGACGTTTTCAGTAGCCTATAAATATCAGGGTTTGCTATTTCTCCCAAACTTTTCAAATTCTTTTGCTTCATTCTCTTCCCTCCGCCGCCGACCGTGAGCTTCGCTGTGGTGTTCTTCTTTCTATTCTTTGTTTCTTCCGTCAGAATCTTACTCGTAAGTTTGTTTTTACCTTCGTTTTTAGCTTTCTATGCTTTGATTGTTTTTAGGAATCGTTTGCATGTGGTTAGGGTAGACCTTTAGGACTGATTTTGACGAAGATATAGGATGAAGCTGGTGGTAGGCGGCGGAGATAGATGATTTCTCTGTTGCTGGAGGCAGTGTATGGTTGGATTTATCGCTTATGGCTACCTTCCAGCTTGTTGATTACGGTTTAGGAGTTTTGGTTATGTGTGAATATGTTTTTAGCGTTTTCTCTAGGAAAATAGGTTATTGTGACGTAGCATGCGTCTTTGCCATTTCCTTTGGCGCGAGTCTCCTTCTGCTCGGATTCTGTTTTTCTGGAGAAGGGCAAGGTCGTGGGCCGTTCGGTTCCCAGACCGTTGGTGCGCCCTTTCACTCTGAACAGTGCATCCCTAACATGGTTCACATATAGTCGAGCATCATCTGTTGACTCTCTGGCATGGTTCACACATGGTCGAACATCATCTATGCATATAGTTGACCATCTTCTATTGACTATCTTCTATGGTTCACACATAGTTGAACATCATCTATGCATCTCTAACATAGTTCACACATAGTTTACCATAATCTATTGACTATCTTCCATTGTTCACATATAGCTGATCATCATTTATTGAATCAATTCCATTGTTCAAACATCTTTAATCATCACCTAAGCATCTCTAACATAGTTCAGACATAGTTGACCATCTTCTATTGTCTATCTTCCATTGTTCACACTTTATTAATTGTCATCTATGCATCTCTAACATAAAGTTCAGACATAGTTTACCATCATTTGTTGACTATCTTCCATTTTTAACACTTAATTGACCGTCATCTTTGTATCTCTGACACATAGTTGACCATATTTTATTGACTATCTTTCATGGTTCACACATAGTTAACCATCATCTATGCATCTCTGACATAATTCACACATAATCGAACATCATTAGTTGACTCCCTAACATGGTTCACACGTACTTGACCATCTCATGTTCATCTGTAACATGGTTCACACATAGTCGAACATCATCGGTTGACTCCATGACATGGTTCACACATCGTTTACCATCATTTATTGACAGTCTATAACATAGTTCACATATAGTGACCATCTTCTATTGACTATCTTCCATTGTTCACACATAATTGACCGTCATCAGTGCATCATTAACATAGTTCACACATAGTTGACCGTCATCTATGCATCTATGACAAAGCTCACACATAGTTGACTGTCATCTATTGACTATCATATGTTGAGTCTCTGACATAGCTGACCATCTTCTATTGACTATCTTACATGGTGCACATATATTTGACCATCATTTATGCATCTCTAACATGGTTCACACATAGTTAACCATATTCTATTGACTATCTATAACATAGTTCACACATAGATGACCATCTTCTATTGAATATCTGGTTTGTTATCAATAACATACGCAAGATAAAGACAATTAAATTAGTTGCTCAAAAGTAAAGTGCACACAAGAATTATTGACCCAGTTCGGTGAAATCACACCTACTCTGGGGGCATACCAAGCCATGAATGAATCTCTTCCATGGTTCACACATAGCTGACCATCGTCTATGCATCTCTAACATAGTTCACACATGGTTGACCATCATATGTTGAATATCTTCCACGGGTCACACATAGTTAACCATAATCTATTGACTATCTTCCATGGTTCATACATAGTTGACCATTATCTATGCATCTCTGACATAATTCACACACAGTTGACCATCTTCTATAAACTATCGTTCATGGTTCACATATAGTTGACCTTCATCTATGCATTTATGACATAGTTCACACATAGTTGACCTTCATCTATGCATCTATTACATAGTTCACACATAGTTGACAATCATCTATGCATCTATTACATGGTTCACATATAGTCGACCATCTTCCATGCGTCCCTGACATGGTTCACACATAGGTTAACCATCATCAATGCATCTCAAACATGGTTCATGCATAGTCGTATGCACACATAGTTTACCATCATCAATGCATCCTTGACATGGTTCACACATAGTAGGACATCATCAGTTGACTGTTGTTTATGGTGATTTCCGGTAAACAACCGCTAGTCTTCCAAACTATAATAAATATGATTTGGTTACTCGCAGGATCGACTAGATTGATCCTAGGACACATAGTCAAGAAGATTGTCATCAACGTTCATTCGAACTATATTCATTATTTGTCTTCTTCAATAAGCGTTGTTCGATTAAAGAACAAATAGTCTTGACAATCACTTTGTTATATATAAATGTGACTTCAGCGAAAAGATAAGTAACATAACATAGAAAATTAAAAGGACTATTGAAACGTAAAGAAATCTCAAACTGCAGAAATGTTAAAGACTTTGAAAGTAAATAACATGAAAGTAATTCGAAAGTAAATGACATTAAAGTAAAGATACAGAAATGTAAATGGCAAGAAGTAAACGAAATGCAGTAATTCTAGAAGATATTTAAAAACAAAAGATAATACACATGTATTAAAGTGGTGGTGTCATACGTACATTTTCTCAGGGAACTCTTTCTCTTAACGCTTGATACTTGAGTAAATATGTGAGTGATTTGTACAAAATGAACACACAGAATCCTAACATTAAGACTCCTATTTATACTAGTTTCGACCTTAACGGTCCTATACTAATCTGCTGCCACGTTTCTCATAAGAACTTCTAGCGATGCCATCTGTTACTTGGACAGTTACGAAACCGTCTTCGAATTTCAAATCTTCCCGCCTAAGTCTGTCTTCGACGCGTGGCAGTGTATTAAACAAACACTACGAAAAAAACACGCTAAGTAGTAATATTTGAATATATTTATAAATTTGTCTAAGTCCCCGAAGACACATACTTTTCACTAGCTTTCAGTATTCATTATCTTCATAGCGAACTTAGAAATCTTTACTCTCGAAGCATGACCATCAGTAGCCATTCTTTTATTTTTAAGGGATGGCCATCAGTAACCATCTTTCCTTTGATTTTCTACTTCTTCGAAGGACAAATACTACAAAACGAAATCTTCAGCTAACAAATTGCCCCCAATAAATGCCTGTTTCGAGAGTCAACAGAAATAGGCGTTTCTTGTCATTATAAGATTTCGTTCTTTATTGATCTTTGAGAGTTCCAAGACTGCTGACTAACGTCATAATTATTGATGACCCTGTTTCCGAAACGTCTTGTCATTTTCAAAGATGTCTTCTCATAACTTACATTCCCACGTTTTAACCTTACTTCTTGATCATTACTCCTACATACTAGGAGTGAAGCTAACTTTATTCGACCGCCATTGGATTAAATCACCAGCCGCCACGTGTTCTTTGGATTTTACCCAAAAGATTTAAAAAGGGTTTCCGTTAAACCTTTAAATACTTGGTCTTGCACTTCTACACAACCTTTCATTCCTATTTCTTCATCTTCTTCAAAAAACCAAACATCTTCAATCTCTTCAAAATCTCTCTCTCTTAATCAGAAATTTCTCTATGGCTTCATCTTCAAATGTTCTTCAACCTGCTCTGAAGCTCCAATCAACAACACGGTCTGGGGAACAAGAGCACGTTCAAAACCCTAACACCGAAGAAATACGCGCTATTTATGCTTCCCAGGTAATCATTCCCTTTGAACTTTCTGGAAAATCTCTCGCTTTTATGGGTCCATTACCAGGTGAAAATATCCCAACCAAGGTATTTGGGTTCCACCCCACATATTATCTTGTGATCTTAACCAAATAATTAAACTGACATTTACCTTGTTATTGCAGGAAGACGCTGGCACTGCCACTTCAGGTTTCAAGGACCATGGCTTTACCATTCATGTTGACAAACTTTACGGTAATTGTCAAACTTTAACTTTCGTCAACTAAACCCCTCAAAGGCTTATCTTTATGACTAACTTTGCTCTATTTAACATAGGTACCTCTCAAAATCAAACTCATGTTCTCTCGCCAGTCTTTGAAGACGTTAGGCCAATTGCTACCATATTGCCTAATGAACCAGTCGAAGAAAGTCATTCCACTGACGAATCCCCACCTACTCATCAAGACAAAAATTTGGAAGAAGATCATCCATTCTCAGGCAGCGACAATGTGAACCCCCAAACACATGACAGTGAAGATACTGCGTCGGAGCAAGATGCTATGGAAGAAATTTCTCAACCAGAAAAACAAGATCCTCAAGGGACTTCGACTCTTGATGCAAAAACCATTCCTGAGACAACTTCGACGCTTGCCCCTGCGAAGCCTACTCCTTCAGAGCTGGAACAACTTAAGCAAACTGATCCTCTTAGTTTCCTAAAGGCTATCATGAATGAGAATACTTCTTCGTCTTCGGAACTCGATGTTTCTCCAGCTGTAATTGTAGCATCTAGTGATAAAGAAGATATTCCTAGCCTCCTCCGACAAATAAAAGAAAGATTCTTTGGGGTCAATCTTGTGGATGTCCTCAACCGGGAACCTATTAAGAGTCACAACTTAAATCAACTTCTAAAGAAGGTAGATTTGCTTCAAGTTTCCACATAAGTTTCAGAGGTAATTGTTCTGTTAGGCTCTCTACTCGAGCAACTCCAGGCCAACATTCTTCGAAAGCAAAATGTCGAAAAAGAGCTATCTGAGACAATGGCCTCTCATGACTCTTCATGGAACTCTGCTGTGGACGCAACGAAACAAGGTGAGGCCCTCAAGCTTAAACATTCAGAAAATCAGAAGGCCTTTGATGATTATGAGAAGAACATCAACTCCTGGAAACAAGAGATAAAGGCACTCGAGGACAAGATAAAAGAAGCTGAACGTTGTCAGGCAGCCATACAAAAATCTAACCAACAAGATTTGCTCGAAGTGGTGTAGTCGGGAATTAAACATTTCGAGACTGCACAGAAATTAGTGCCAGAAATCGAAAGATTGAAGAAACAACGGGCACTAATTGAGCTTCGTATGTCTTCGTGGGAGACTCAATACTTGAAGATCAAAACGGATCTCCCTAAGGATTTTAACTAGATGTTTTCAGTCCTGTTACTTGTTGCACCTTTGTTTTGTAATCGAAACTACTGTAGACTCATAATATTTGTATGCTTGACTCCCATTTATATCTATAATGTTTGCCAGCATTACTTTTAGCGAATCTAAACATTTCTTCCAAAATATATCTTTAGATTTTCTACAGTGCTTTTTATTTAATGCAACGTGTAGAACCTGAACATCTTTCGCAGCATCCTTGCCTCTAGACTTGACGTTTCCCCTTCTCTAGCCATAATCATTATTAAACAGTGACGTCACTTTCTCCAAAACGTCGGTTTAAGACGTGCGTGCATCAGTTTCATGATTACTTCTCAACTTCCAAGGGCGGGAAACGGCGGAAGCCATAACTTCTTTCTTTGGAAAACCAACCGCAGTCCAATCACTCATTAACAATTAAAAATCACCCTTCAGTATTCCCAGTCTATATAAAGGGTCAAATATTGTCTTCATTTCTTCATTCATGCGCTTTCTCTCCAAACCAAACACAGAAAAAGAAAACACACAACTTCTCTCTCAGAACACCTTTCTTATCTTGCAATGGCTGAAACTCTCTTCTTTAACGACATCAAAGCCCTCATCAGAGGCGAGTTCAGACTCTCTGAGGATGAACTTGTTCGTCATTTCATCAATATCGAAAACCTCTTTGTCAACCAAGAACTGGACTTCTATTTTGAAGAAGTCTTGGAGGGTGCTATTTACCCCAACATGGTGGCAGAATTCTGGATGAATGCGTCTTTACGCATAGATCCTGAAGGTAGGACCACCATTGATTCTGAAATTCGACACGCTCGTCTCAGCATCACTTCCACCACTATTGCCAACCTAATAAGATGCAATAACTCTGGTGCAACTTTTGATGACAACAGTTTCAGCATGACTACTCATCTCATGTTGAGAACTCTTATGGACAATGATCGCTTCAGTGCCAAAGTCATCAGGATCTGGCACCAGATGCTCGTGGGGAACTTCCAACCTCGGCGGATCGATGAAAACAACATCATGGTTGAAGACTTGGAGTTTATCCTCTGTGGTCTTCGAGGGAGGAAAATTAACATTCCTTTAATGATCTTTAAAGGACTTGTTAAAGCTGTCTCTATCGGTGTTGACCGTCGAGGGAGTGTGACTTGTCTTCCCTACGGGAGACTCCTCAGTTACATTTTCCTGAAGAAAGGTGTAGTAAGGCGGATGCGTGATTCTGGAGCCAGGGATATGTTCGAAGCTGAACCCTCGCCTGTGCTGTCCTTGGAAGGCTTGGACCAAAGGATCAACTAGCTAGTTTTTTCCTTAGTTTTTTTTTTATTTATATGCCTTTTTTTTTCTTCTTCTCTTTTTTTTTTTGTAGTCTTGGATCCTGTTTTTTGGATCCTTTGTAATGCATGTACTACTATGCTTTTGAATGAAAAATACTTTTGGTGTCTCCTTGGACTCTTTTCCCTCCATTTAAAATTTATTCTGATCGCAAAGCCATTTTGATCAACGTAGCGTATATGTTTTGACACATGCCTGACCATTTTGGCTTTTCGTATTACCCTGAGTATCTACGTTTTTGCAATCCTTACTTCGTACATACTTGGTTTATATCTCTTCAAATATTTCCCGTTTACTCTTAAGATCCTACGATCTTCTGCTAATTCTTCAATTTCGTAAGCATTGTTCGAGAATACTTTCAAGATTCGAAAGGGTCCTTCCCAATGTGGGGACCATTTACCAAGTGCCTGATTCTTTCGATCTATAGGTAAAATAACTTTCCAAAATAAGTCATTATTAACAAAAGTTTTACCTTTCACCTTTTTATTATATGCTCTGGACACTCTTTCCTTTTGCCTTTTTATCATTTCCAGTGCTCGAAGTCTGTCTTCGTCCAAATCTACTAACTCATTCATCATTAACTCCCAGTATACGTTGGGAGGAATGTCTGCTTGTCTTTGTATTCTTACCGATTGCAAACATATCTCAATTGGGAGTACTGCATCATGTCCAAACGTCAACTGGAAAGGAGTTGTATTTGTAGCTTCCTTTGGAGATGTCCGACAAGCCTAGAGTGCTTGATCTAAAGTCTTATGCCAGCTCTTAGGTTTCTTTCCCACATGTTTCTTAATAAGGCCAATTATTATTTTGTTTTCTGCTTCAACCTGTCCATTTGCTTGGGCGTAATAAGGTGTAGAAGTAAATAACTTGAAACCTATTTCTCTGGCAAAGTCTTGCATTTTTCGTCCAGTAAAGACTGATTCCTGATCAGTTGTTATACTTTCTGGGATTCCAAACCTATATATAATGTGTTTCTGAATAAACTCAATCACAGCCTCTTGATCCACATTTGCCAGTGGTATTGCTTCGACCCATTTTGTGAAATAGTCTATTCCTACCAAAATGTACCTTTGACCTTTAGATGACTTGGGGTGAATTTCTCCAATCAAATCTAATGCCCATCCCCTGAAAGGCCATGGTTTTACTATCGTACTTAATTCGTTTGCTGGAGCGTGTTGGATACCTGCATGTTCTTGGCACTCTTGGCACCCTTTCGCAAACTCTATGCAATCCTTTAACATCGAAGGCCAATACATCCCATAACGAAACAAGAGCCATTTCATTTTGTGCCCTGCTTGATGTGCACCACATGCCCCACTATGTACGTTCGACAGAGCCAAATATGCTTCTGCTTCACCCAAGCATTTCAACAATACCCCTTCAGGAGTTTTCTTGAATAATTCATTTCCCATCAGAAAATATGACAATGCTCTATACTTGATTTTCCTGTCTGTATCCGTCGAAGGATTCTTTAGATAGTTAATAATTGGACTCCTCCAATCTGTGTCTGCCAGCGAGTCTATATTTAGTACTTCGAATTGTTCTTTGGTGGCATACCCCAATTGTGAGTTCTCTAGATCACTTGGCGAAAGTTTAGTAAACATTGCTCTTCCTCTTACTTCAATCAATTCCTCCAACTTTTCTTTTGATACTTTATATCCTGAAGCTAATTGTGCCAAGTCGTTTGCTTCCTGGTTATTTACCCTTGATACGTGTTTTAATTCCACATATTCAAATTTCTTGAGTAGCCTATTTGCAATGACAAAATACATGATCAAATTCTCTTTGATACATTTGTACTCCTTTGTCAATTGCTTGATGACCAATTCGGAGTCTCCTTTAATTTCGACTCTGGTTGCCCCCAATTCTAACAAAGCCTCAAGTCCAGCAATTAATGCTTCGTATTCAGCTTCATTGTTGGAGCATAACGGATCTTCGATTTTATACTTGAGCTTTGTTGGAATTCCATCAGGAGAAATTATCAACATTCCAACTCCAGTACCCTCTCTATGTGTTGAACCATCGAAGTATAACTTCCAAGGTTTTAAGTCCACGTAATGCTGATGATTCTCAACCACCGCATGATCGACAATGAAGTCTGACACAATCTGACCTTTCATTGCCTTGAGAGGCTGAAATATTAATGAATATTCAGTAAGGGCCAAAGCCCACTTGCCAATTCGACTATGCAGTATTGGCTTAGATAACATATGTTTAATAACATCACAATGAGATGAAACGTAAACATCAACTGGCTTTATATAATACTTAAGTTTGATACAGGAGAAATACAAACAAAGGCAGAGTTTTTCTATATCAGTATATCTAGTCTCTGCATCATTGAGTACCCTACTTAAGTAATAAATGGCTCTCTCGATGCCATTCTCATCCTCCTGGGCAAGCATGCTGCCTATTGTTTTATCTGATGCTGAAATGTATAGGCGCATGTGCTTCTTCCCATTTGGGGGAGACAGAATTGGTGGACAAGTCAAGTATTGCTTTATCTGATCGAAAGCTTCTTGATGTTCAGCACGCCATTCGAATTTTCCTTGCTTAAGCCGAAGTAGAGGTGAGAAAGCTTGCGTGCGTCCACTCAAGTTAGAGATAAATCTCCTTAAGAAATTTATCTTGCCCAATAATGATTGTAGTTCTTTCTTCGTGGATGGGGACTTGGTTTCCCTAATGGCTTTCGTCTTGTTCTGGTTAATTTCTATCCCTTTTTTGTGGACTACGAACCCCAAGAAATCACCTGCCTGCACAAAGAAAGCACATTTAAGGGGGTTCATCTTCAAGCCATATTTCCTCATTCTTTCGAATGATTGGCTCAGATGATCGAGATGACTCATACCCGAGGTAGATTTTACCACAATGTCATCTATATACACTTGCATGAATGTTTCTATAAAGTCATGAAATATAGAATTCATTGCTCTCTGATAAGTTGCCCCAGCGTTTTTCAAACCAAAAGGCATCACAACCCATTCGTAAGTGCCTATTGCCCCTGGGCAACGAAATACCGTCTTGGATACATCATCTTCTGCTATAAAAATTTGATTGTATCCCGAATATCCATCCAACATGCTCAAATACTCAAAACCTGCGGCTGAGTCTACTAGCATTTCTGCTACAGGCATGGGATACTCGTCTTTAGGAGTAGCTGCATTAAGGTCACGAAAGTCTATGCATACTCTTAATGAGCCATTCTTTTTAATTACAAGTACTATATTAGCAATCCACTCAACATACCTTGTAGTTTGGATAAATTTGCACCGTAAGAGTCTTTCGACCTCTGCTTTAATCTTCGAGTGAATCTCTGGCGCGAATCTTCTAGGGGTTTGCTTTATGGGCTTCTTCCCTTCTTTTATTGGTAATTTTAGTTCGACTAAATCCCTTCCTAGACCAGGCATCTCATCATAGTCCCAAGCAAAACAATCTCTGTTTTCTTTCAGCATTTTGATGACCGTTGCTTTCAATTCTGGTTCTAGTTTCGCGCTGATATATGTTATCCTTTTTTGATCATTGTCTCCAAGATTTACTTCTTCAAGTGGATCTTGGGCCAACATCTTTATATTCGACGCCATTGGGTCTTTTTCGAACCCCAAAGGTTCCTCGTCGTATATTACATCCAACCTTTGGTTTGGTTCTTCTCTTATGATCTCTTCGTCTGGAGCCGTGTGTTCAGGGAGTTCGAAACTCGCACGTATCTCCAATTCTGTTATTCCTTCTTTGGTTAAAACTGCATCTATCTTTGTATTTGATAGTTCGGCTTCGAGAGCCGCCTTCCTTTTGTTCTCGGCCACATAGGCCGAAATCTTTTCGAAGAACGAAGACTCAGACATGATTAATGTCATCGTCCCAGCCTGTTGGCCGTACTGTCGGATAATTCTCCAATGGTGCTGTATCTGGTGGACCATCCCTGATCTCTCTATCCCATTGGAATCCATTTGGGTGTAAAGTTAAATAGTACAATGCATTTTTATTTGGGGTATACATCTCTTCTGCAGCATGACAAGGGCCTATGTTTGCCAGGTTCCTGTCGAAGTTGGTTTTGTTCACCTGGTTGACCTCAGCCATGTAGTAACTCTGATCACCTTCGATATTCTCCACTATACCATCTTCTCTCCAAATTGTCACCCTCTGATGCATTGTTGAGGGCACAGCTGCTACCCCATGAATCCATTCCCTACCAAGCAAAAGGTTGTAGTTTGCCTTTGCTGGTATAACCATGAACATGGTTGGCCTGGTAACTGAGCCTACTGTCAAATTGACTTGAACAACTCCCAGTGTTTGTCCTATTTTGCCTTCGTAGTTAGATAAAACCATGTTATGTGGCCTTATATCCGTATCGAACATACCAATTCTTTTTAGCATGTATTGAGGCATTAGGTTCACTGCTGCTCCCCCATCAACTAGGACTTTATTAATGCCAACGTTCTCAATCTTAGCCCTGATATAGAGTGGCTTCAAATGATTTCGCATACCCTCATCAGGCCTTTCGAAGAAAGCATTCTGTTCTTCTACTGCACCATTATTCAGCACATAGTAACACACAGGTTTGTGTTTTGTCATTTCTTCGATATCAGCCTCTTCACAGTCTTCCACTTCAGTTTCCTGATTAAACTCGTGAGGGAGTACAGAAACAACATTGCAATTCAAGTTTATAGATGACACTCCATCAGAATCAAAATCATTTGTCATTCTATCCTCTTCTTTCCAGGAATTTGAACGCATCTTTTCTTCTTCATCCAAGAGTTTTTCAGCTTCGAATAATCTGCGTTCCACCGGAGGTTTGTTTGACTTTGCCCCCTGGTATGGGACTTGGTTGCTACTAGATTTTCCAGCTTCTCTTGGCCTGTATTCCTTCTGAGCCTTTTTTATTCTCTGATGCCTTCTCCACTGGGACCGAGACATAGGATTTTTTCCTTTATAATTCTCCAATCGATACGCCTCTCGATTTGGTCTTTGAAATTGTTTCCTATATGCCATTGCAGTTCTACCACCTTGGTCCCAACTTCGCCATTTGTTGGCTCTTGCATCAGCTTGTACCCACCTATCCCTTGGCGCATCTGCAGGGATTCTGAAAGTTACCCTTCGAGTTCTGGGGTGTGGGCTATCAGGCCTCTTTGTTGGAGTCTATATGTCGAAACTGTACAGGTTAGGACGTAACCCCTGAGTTTCTTGACTCATGTAGCAATACACACGTTCGAATGATCGTGCTAGCATTTCGTCATAGACTGCCCCACATCTTGGGCAGAGAGAAACTTCAGTGTTTTCTTTGTGACATCTGACAAAAAATCCTACCAAGCTTTCCTCCATCTTTGGGTACAGTTGTAGTAGGGGATTTGGCTCTCTTCCTGGGTGTTCCCACCTTTCGCGTCGAACCCTTTCGAAGTTGGCTTCGACCCTTCGATTCAGCATGATCGAACACCTTGGACACATCCATTGCTTACCACCATTTCTCTCGTGGCAATTCCAGAGATATTCTTTGAGGCTTTCGGTTCTTGGAGGAACTTCGATGCCCCCATTTTGCCTCGTCAGCCATGTCTCTAGTTCGCCAAATTCAGACACTGGTCGTCTGGCGCTGACCATGTTAACCGCTGCTGGAGGAACTTCAGAGATCTGGATTTTCTGGAGTTTCATCCTGAGGTCTTCAGTGGCCTCACTGTTTTCTTCCTTCGATGCTTCAGTTATTTCTGTCTTGGAAGATTCTTCAACAACAGTGTTGAAGACTATTTCACCTTTTAGGCTTTCAGTAGCCTGCTTTCCATTGAACATTGCTTTAGTCTCCACAACTTCAACTTCAGATGCCTCCACCATGTTGATATCTTCCACCTCGCAGAGGCTAGCGTCAGCAATGTTCAGGGGATTGGTATCGACCCTCATATGACTCTTGGTCTTGTCAGCAAACTTCAACCTTCCATCATTGAGAGCATTTTGAATTAGATCCCTGAAAAGAAAACATTGAGAAGTTTTATGGCCTAAAAACCCATGATATTTACAAAAACCTCTTTTCTTCCGTTGTTCCAACGGAGGAATTTTTGAATTTGGAGGTAGTATCATTTGGCCATCTTTTACCAATAAATCAAATATTTCATCACACTTGGTAATGTCGAATGTATAAGTTTTCTTAGGGAACCTATCATTCTTATCGTTTTCTACTGGGTTTTTTCCATTGGCAGGATTTAACAATTTGCAGGCGTAAGGTGGCGCTTCTTTCAATTCAGCTAAGTCTATTTCGACTTCTTCAGGGCTATACGAGTCATTAAAAGACTCATCATCAGCGTCCTCGGCTTCGACGTACGCTACTCTCTCTTTCTTATAACTTTTATTCGCCCTAACTTTTTCTGCCTTCAGGCGTTCGACTTGTCGAACCCTGTCTGCTAATTGGGCCATGTCCCTAAGGTATTGGGTATCTAGTTTCTTTCTTATTGAATAATCTAGACCACCTGCAGCCATTTCGACAAGTTCATGCTCTGGGACTGTTGTAAAACACCTTGATTTCAACAAACGGAACCTATTTAAATAATCATCAATTGTTTCTGTGAATTTTCTTTTAACACTGGCCAATTCTTTCAAACTTATCTTAGTTTGACCCATGTAGAATTGCTCATGGAAAAGCCTTTCCAAGTATGCCCATGCATCTATCGAATTTGGTGGCAAAGTAGTAAACCAAATGAAGGCATTTTTTGTCAGCGAACTAGGGAAATATTTGATCCTTAAATCCTCGTTTCCTGCTAAGTCTCCTGCTTCTGTCAAATATCTAGCAATATGTTCCACCGTTGACTCATTAGTTTCGCCTGAAAATTTTGTGAATTTGGGTACCTTAGTGCCCCTAGGCAATTCTGTCTGCATGATATAATCTGATATAGGGGATGTATAGTTTGGACGTCTAAGTCCAGTACTAAGGCCATTATTGGCCATAACCCTTTCTATCATGGCAGTTAAGTTATTTTCTGTAGCCAGATTTTCTCTTCTGACTCTTTGAACAACCTCATCTGGGTGTTCGTTCCTACCCACAATCCTTAATCTGGGTCGCTCCTCCTCCGTTTCTTGTTGAACGGGGACGGCTCTTTGATTTGAAGCTTCTAAGTTAATTATTGGAGTTCCTTCGAACATCTCTGTTCTTCGTGAGGGGCCTACATCCCTAGTGGCTGTCCTAGATGACGGAACTATGTCTTATACACGTTCTAAAATGGGCCTCTCTTCTTGATTCGAAGGCTGTTTGTCTTTCCTTTTAGGTGGTGTTATTCCCATGAATTCTGCCATTCGATTCATTTGAGAGGATATCTTTTGGAAAGTCTCCATGTTTTCTCTATTTGTAGTAGTAACATTTGCCATTAGTGGGCTTAAAACTGAAGTCAATTCTCTGGCCAAAACCCCTACCATATCATGGTTGCTTGCATCCATTTCTTGTCGAAATGCTGCTTGGTTATTTGTGGTAAAGTGAGGCACCTGGGTAGAAAAACCAGTGTTATGTGCACTTCGACCCACTGAACTAACATTCGGTGAAAATGTCGCATTGTTAGTTGGGGCATATATAGATCCTGCCCCTCGTACGCCTGTTCCATATGGGTATGGCATTCCATATGAACTATTTGGTCTCCATTCGAAAGCAGAATTCGTGCCTTGACCAGGCAAATTATTTGCAGCATTTGTCGAGGCAAACAATACGTCCTATGCGCTTGTGGATGAGGGTGCGGTTGTCGACACTGAAACTGGAATAGTCCCTGAAAGCCCTGTATTATTTTCAGGCAAAGCCTGGGAATTATCTGCAGGTCTCGATCCATTTGGACCCGTTGCATCTCGTGTTCCTTGAGTAGAAGTCGAATTTGCCGCTCCTGATCCTGAACCTTGTGGGGGATCTCGATCACCCCCTGCACTGGCCGTAACGACCATTTTCCTGTTGTACCTTTGTTTGGGAATCGGTTGTGCACTGTTCTTTAATTTACCGTTCCTAAGGTTCATACAAGATCTTGATATTGTCTAGACAAAAATAAAGCAATTGATTAAAACAATCTGCTTGACACTGTCCCACTGGGCGTGCCAATTTGTTTACGGTGATTTCCGGTAAACAACCGCTAGTCTTCCAAACTATAATAAATATGATTTGGTTACTCGCAGGATCGACTAGATTGATCCTAGGACACATAGTCAAGAAGATTGTCATCAACGTTCATTCGAACTATATTCATTATTTGTCTTCTTCAATAAGCGTTGTTCGATTAAAGAACAAATAGTCTTGACAATCACTTTGTTATATATAAATGTGACTTCAGCGAAAAGATAAGTAACATAACATAGAAAATTAAAAGGACTATTGAAACGTAAAGAAATCTTAAACTGCAGAAATGTTAAAGACTTTGAAAGTAAATAACATGAAAGTAATTCGAAAGTAAATGACATTAAAGTAAAGATACAGAAATGTAAATGGCAAGAAGTAAACGAAATGCAGTAATTCTAGAAGATATTTAAAAACAAAAGATAATACACATGTATTAAAGTGGTGGTGTCATACGTACATTTTCTCAGCGAACTCTTTCTCTTAACGCTTGATACTTGAGTAAATATGTGAGTGATTTGTACAAAATGAACACACAGAATCCTAACATTAAGACTCCTATTTATACTAGTTTCGACCTTAACGGTCCTATACTAATCTGCTGCCACGTTTCTCATAAGAACTTCTAGCGATGCCATCTGTTACTTGGACAGTTACGAAACCGTCTTCGAATTTCAAATCTTCCCGCCTAAGTCTGTCTTCGACGCGTGGCAGTGTATTAAACAAACACTACGAAAAAAACACGCTAAGTAGTAATATTTGAATATATTTATAAATTTGTCTAAGTCCCCGAAGACACATACTTTTCACTAGCTTTCAGTATTCATTATCTTCATAGCGAACTTAGAAATCTTTACTCTCGAAGCATGACCATCAGTAGCCATTCTTTTATTTTTAAGGGATGGCCATCAGTAACCATCTTTCCTTCGATTTTCTACTTCTTCGAAGGACAAATACTACAAAACGAAATCTTCAGCTAACAAATTGCCCCCAATAAATGCCTGTTTCGAGAGTCAACAGAAATAGGCGTTTCTTGTCATTATAAGATTTCGTTCTTTATTGATCTTTGAGAGTTCCAAGACTGCTGACTAACGTCATAATCAATGATGACCTTGTTTCCGAAACGTCTTGTCATTTTCAAAGATGTCTTCTCATAACTTACATTCCCACGTTTTAACCTTACTTCTTGATCATTACTCCTACATACTAGGAGTGAAGCTAACTTTATTCGACCGCCATTGGATTAAATCACCAGCCGCCACGTGTTCTTTGGATTTTACCCAAAAGATTTAAAAAGGGTTTCCGTTAAACCTTTAAATACTTGGTCTTGCACTTCTACACAACCTTTCATTCCTATTTCTTCATCTTCTTCAAAAAACCAAACATCTTCAATCTCTTCAAAATCTCGCTCTCTTAATCAGAAATTTCTCTATGGCTTCATCTTCAAATGTTCTTCAACCTGCTCTAAAGCTCCAATCAACAACACGGTCTGGGGAACAAGAGCACGTTCAAAACCCTAACACCGAAGAAATACGCGCTATTTACGCTTCCCAGGTAATCATTCCCTTTGAACTTTCTGGAAAATCTCTCGCTTTTATGGGTCCATTACCAGGTGAAAATATCCCAACCAAGGTATTTGGGTTCCACCCCACATATTATCTTGTGATCTTAACCAAATAATTAAACTGACATTTACCTTGTTATTGCAGGAAGACGCTGGCACTGCCACTTCAGGTTTCAAGGACCATGGCTTTACCATTCATGTTGACAAACTTTACGGTAATTGTCAAACTTTAACTTTCGTCAACTAAACCCCTCAAAGGCTTATCTTTATGACTAACTTTGCTCTGTTTAACATAGGTACCTCTCAAAATCAAACTCATGTTCTCTCGCCAGTCTTTGAAGACGTTAGGCCAATTGCTACCATATTGCCTAATGAACCAGTCGAAGAAAGTCATTCCACTGACGAATCCCCACCTACTCATCAAGACAAAAATTTGGAAGAAGATCATCCATTCTCAGGCAGCGACAATGTGAACCCCCAAACACATGACAGTGAAGATACTGCGTCGGAGCAAGATGCTATGACAAACATCTTATGACTATCTTCCATGATTCACTCATAGTTGACCATCATAGTTCACACATAGTTGAAATCAAAAGTGCCTCAAATATCCATTGATCAATCAAAGACGAGTTTTCAAACAACTACATGTTTATGATTAAAGCATAAAAACAAGTCTTTAAAAGCCAAATAAACAAAGCCAAAAAGTGAGAAATATTTACAAGGAGTATGGCATCCCATGAGAAGAGCCTTGATCAATCCAAAAATATTTAATCAAGAGTTTTGAAAAGAAAACTATAAGAAAAGGTTTTTAAAGTCATTAAAAATGACTTGTTTTCAATTAAATGAAAAATGATCAAATAATAAATATTTTTGGGTTTTTTTGACATAATCATAAAATAGATATAATAAATAACAATGACAAGTGTGCAAAAAATCATCTCAAAATGAGAAGTTTTGATTGATTAAAAAAATTGTTGAAGTTTGTTAAAAAACCAAAGAAAAGAAAACAAATGATAAAAAAATAAGATTTTTTCACCACCAAGGCTTGAAATGGAGACCTTGAGAAAACATTTCTTAAAACTAACCACCAGGCCACGCACCTGTGGTGACAACAATATGAATGGAATAAATTATATTAAAACATTCTTTCAGAAATCACACAAAACCAAAATAATAACATAGAAAATCAAAAACGGAGTTCCAGTGGATTGAACTCGCGTCCTCTTGAGTGAAAGCCTTAACACGCTCACGCTTGCCACTAGGGTGGCTATTACATCAGTTCAACTCGGTGCTTCAATAATATATATAATAAACTCAAAGTTTATAAATGAAAAGCCAAACTCCATCTTCTTCTTCCTCAAGACCACCACCATGGCCAAACTCATATTTTCTCTAATCCTCATCTAATTGAAAAATGTAAAATACCAAATTGCTCAGAATTTCATCACGATTCCAACCATGTAACTTATTAAAGCTATCAAACAAATAAACCCTAACTGAACAATTCAACCAATCTATGAACACAGTTGATTTTAATCGAAATTGACGATCCAGTTAGATTTAGCAATATAATATATACATCTTCCTACAGAAAATTTATGCTAATGATGCTTATATGATGATAGTGTCGATGTCAACGACGGAGAACCACTGGCGGAAAATTCTCCGAACCAATTCTAATTTCTCACGTTAGTTTTTTTTTATATTTATGTTTATATTGATTTTTTATTTTGAGTAGATTTTGATTTGGTGAAGTGGAGTTCGTCGAGATTGAAGTGAAATTGTTGAAATCAAAGGGGTATCCGAAATTATATTTTTACGACTATGAAAAGATGAAGTGTGGAAGATGAATCATAATTTATTTTATTTTTTTTATAAAAATTAAAATTTAAAAATAATATTATTATGTTAGGGACTAAGTTGCAATATACAAACTATAAAATTACCACAGTAATGGTCAGTAAGGGTCATTAATGCTTCAGTCCAATGTGACACTATTAGAGCTTAGGGTTTATTTATGATTGGTCCAGGCAGTGACTTCTTCTCTGCAGTCAAATAGGTGACTGCACCATAGAATTTCTCATATATAAATATGTATGAATTAAAAGAAAAAAGTCTTAAATGATATTGAAAAATATGAGTATATAGTGTAGGACACACTTCACATACACACATATATAAAATCGATTATCTACTCGTACGTTTGAGTGTGTCGTGCAATATCGTTATAAAAAGTAAATAAATACAGTATAGCGATGATTAAGAAATGTATATAAAAGATATACAAATTAAGTAGTATGGTCTGGTCAAAAATGTATATTTTAATTGACAAAATAAAGAACATAATTAAGTAGTCATCTATTCGTGCGTTCGCACATGTCACATAATGTTGTTATAAATAGTAAATAAATATAGTATTGTAATGATTAAAAAATGTATATAAAAGATATACAAATTAAGAAGTCTCGACCCGTCAAAAATGTATTGTTTAGTAATAAAAAAGTTGACAAATAAAATTGAATATTATAATAACAAATAAAAATTAGAAAAAATAATTAAATTTATGTAATTGAAACGAATATTATAATAAAAAATAGACTCCCACTGTTTTCATAAAATTAATTGTTTTCTTTGATCTTTCAAAAATAAATTTGTGTATTATTGCGTGTGTAGTAACATGTGAAGTAAGTCTCAATAACTTGCTCTTGGAGTAAGAATATCTCATATATATATTGAGAGAAAACTATTACTTATTATTTTTAACTATTAAATTGAAAAGAATTAATGATAAAGATGTGGAGTAAGTCTCAATAACTTACTTTTGGAGTAAGAATATATATATATATATATATATATATATATATATATATATATATATATATATATATATATATATATATATATATATATATATATATATATATATATATAAGAATGAGTAATTTATATAAGAATGTGAGAATGAATAAGAATCATCAGATTTAAAAAGGAAAGGTTGAGATTAAAGAATAGTTTTCACTAAATCATGTGCTATTAAGAAGAAATAGAATTTATTAATTAAATTTTAAAAATATCTTTTAATCTCAATCATTAAATATAAATATAATGGTTGTTATAAAATTCTCACATTCTCATATAAATTATTGTTTGATATATATATATATATATATATATATATATATATATATATATATATATATATATATATATATATATATATATATATATATATATATATATATATATATATATATATATATATATATATACTAATCAATTATTCTTATATCAATTTATACTAACTAATTATTATCCAATTTACATGAGCAAAATTCTAAGATGGAATCTAACTTTTAAAAATCAATTAAAAAAAGAATTTTCAGGTAATGGATTGCCGTGGCTATCCTTAATAAGTGTCAAAATATCGTTAGTTTGAGTAGTATTTTATGGCACTTATTCGCTTTATTCTTTTGGTTTGTATGACAAAACCCCGACTTTAGTGTAAATAATAACTTAATAGTGTTATCGTGTAAATATTATATCATTTGATAGTTTTTCATGATTAAAGTGTCGATCAATAAGAGCCCAGGGCATAGCTTCAATGATGCAAATTTTAGAAATAAAAGTTTTGTCATGCCCGTTCAACGCGAGTTGCAGTATGATCCCGCTTAGCCCATTTTCTAGCGTGAGTTTTTGAAGTTGGCAGTAGCGAAGTAGAACAAAGCCCACTCAGCCCGGTCTACCGTACTCAGCGCGCTCTAAGGCAGTATGGTGTAATAAGTGACACCGCACTTAGCCCACTTTGAGAAGGCTAAGTGCAATATGCAATTTCAGCTTCTATGTATTCATTTCATGCAGATTTTTAGGTATGGTTTTGAGGATTTTTAGCTCTCAACTCCATTCCGTGGTACATAGACTTTGAAAACAACATTGGAGCTTGCATTTTCCTGATCCGGAGTGGGGTTTTTCTTCAATATTGATTGACACCGCGAGAGATGTTTGATTCTTCTTCTCTCTTCTCTATGTATTTTCCATTATTGGGGTTTGTATTTAGTTTACTCTGACTTTATGTATATGTATTGATCATGGTGTTGTATAATATCTATTTAGCAAATATTTATCGATGTTGTTCTTATTTACTTGCTTTATGCTTGAATTTAAATTTGCTATAGACATATACTCTTCAAATCTGGATCTAGGATGAACATCTATTAGGTTCTAAACTCTAGACATAGATTTAGATCTAATATTCACAAGTGGGTATCGATTCTTAATGCTCTTTGTTGTTTAATGGGTTGAGAGATCATCGATTAAGCAATAAGATAGAACTCTCGTAGGTGCTGCAGACATGTGTGCTGATGTGAGAGATACATGATGATATAAATGAGTATTTTAGGTTGCTTACAACTAATCGATGGATTTAAATCTTTGACGGGTAAATGAAATCCAAAGTTTGATAAGTTCTCTATTCTCTAAGGAATGCATTTATTTTCTTGTTCAAATTTTACTTTCCGCACTTTACTCTTGTAAACCATTTAAAAGCAACCTCAGAAACGTGGAGATTGTTGAACGACATTCTTTCTCTCGCACTAATTCATGTGGAGATGATAAAAACAAATACTTACTTTTGCTTACTACTTTACCACTTCAAAAAAATGGTGTCGTTGCCTGGGTTTGGTGTTTAGACATTGAATTGCATTGCAATCATTTCTATGTTTTTAAGCTTTGTACATACTTGTATATTCACTTGTATATGTTGTCCATACTTGTATATTTGAGCGTGTTTTTCTATACTCGTATATATGGTATATATTTTTGTTTTCTTCACATTTGCTAAAGTGATTGGTTAGGAGTAGTCGTTCGTGAACAACTAATTAAGCTAAGAGGAAACATGAAGGAACGTTTTTGCATACATACTGGTGTCGAGCTAACGACGTAAAACATGTGTGTTTTGGGAGATAACCCAAATTTTTAATAATTTAAGGCTTTATATGTGTGTAGTTGAGTTAGTGTAGGTGATAGTGGATGTTTACTGTGAAATTCAGATGCATTTTTGAGTTTCTGCACAGAATTGCTCGCGTTGAGCGCGGTCTGTGTGCGCTAAGCGCGCTTTCTTTTTCTGTGCGCGCTAAGTGCGCTCTGCTATTATTCTATGAAAATTCTTTTCACTCTGCCCTTTTACCCACTTTCACCTATGTAATTTAGAGTAGTAAATAGTAATATTTAATTTCTAATATTTTTGTTTGTTGTTTTTCTTAAAAAATTGGTCTATTGGTTTGAAGAAGCATGAAGTGAACTTTTCAAGTTTGATTGTTTCAACAAGGAAATCGTGTGGTAATGATAGAATTTGAAGTTGGTACTTTGCAAGGTACTCGTTTATCGCTTTTTAGAACATAGCATGAATACCATGCCATACATTCTTTTGCACTACTTGTAATTTGTACAGATATCATGCCATTCATTCTTTTGTACTACTTGTTCTTGATTGAATCACTTTAGATCTTATCCCAAATGTGAGAAAGCTTTCCATTGTTCACTATATGCAGGAGACCAACATTATTGTTTTAACTAGATTCTATTATTTATTATCTTTTATATGTGTTGGTTGTATGAAAGCATGAAAAAATCAAGACATTTTGTTTGATTTTGAGTATAACCACCTAACCAAAAGTAATTTATCAGAATTTGTTAACCCCTCTTGAAACTTTTTGTTAGGATCCATATTGGTGTTGAATTATGAACTTATACATGAGTAAGTAGTTCATCATGGATTCTAATTTTGTTTCTAAAACATTTGAACCATCAACCATATATTGTGGATACAATTTTTTTCCTTACCTTAGAAAGTTGGGAGTATTAATGTAGGTTGTATTTAAATTAGGGAGAAAAATAATCATTTGCTTAAAGGTTGGTTGCTATGTGTTTGAAAAAAATAAAGTGGTTGAAAAAAATATATATAAACTTGTGAAAAAGAAAAGAAAAGAAATAAAAGAAAAAGAAAAGATTGATATTGATTGATATATAATAAAAGCATGACTATTCTTTTATAGTCTAAGGTTGAATTTTTTAAAGTTTTTTTCTGCTCTCTTTTTATATAAGTTAATAAGGTTTAGAAGATTAAGAGACGTTCCTAATTTTTTGCAGTCACTAAGAAGTGCAATTGCTTCAACATTTTATTCTGATCTTGGCATAGAAGATGATGATATATTTGTCTCAGGTAGAACAACGTGTCTTATATCTATATCACATCCAACTGAATCACCTCCAACCAAGACATAGTCAAATATGTTACAATGTAAAGATATTATATGAACCATATGACACTTCAACAATGAGACAAATTTCTATAGCATCATTATAATATAATTAATTAATGAGTTAATTATTCTTTCATTCTACGGACACCAATCCACCCTATGCTTATTCTTAACTTACATTTTGTTAACCATATGCAGGTGGTTAGTGACAATGGCATTTTTATAAATAATGAAGATGACTTCTAGCATTTTAAAAAAAATACTTGGTTTGTATTATAAAATTCACAATGTGACAGCTAGACAAACATATATTTTTTATAGTGATTTATTTTAGAAATGAGAAGAGGATTTTTAAAAGGTAAACATGAAGTTCATTGAGGTCAGATAGAAATAAATGGGGAAAAATTGGAGAGGATCTTAACTCATTGTCCTAATACAATACATTAACGAGCAACATTGAATGAACCACAATCAATGCCAACATACTACAATTCTTGAGAATTCTATATTATGTTTGGTTTGTTGCTTTCCGAATCAACGTTTCAGTCATTTACACCATGAATTTAAAATTTAAATTTATTTGTATAAACACTGATTATGGATTCAAATGCAAAATTTATGCTCAAAGGTGATTTTGTTAGAAGCTATTTTATATTGTGTTTGTGTTCAAAAGTAATTTTGTTATGCTATTGAAAGTTGAAAATAAAATTAAGAAAACTTCTGCTATGGGAGTATGTATAGAGAACTTCACTCCTGGTATGCAATAGTTCAACACACAATGTGAACTTCCTAACAGTATCAAAACAAAAGAACACGATATCACCTGTAAGCATAATTTTTATTGTTGTTTGTATTGAATAGAATACATCAAATATCTCCAATTTATTTCTTTTCCTTCTACAAGACGCCTAAAATCATCATTAGGGAAATCATTTAGCTTCAAAGGATTTTCTTGTGTGAAAGAGTAGAGACGAAGAGGAAGATAAATTGGATAGCTTGGGATAAAGTGTGTTTGCCAAAGAAGGAGGGAGGATTAGGAGTTAAACATTGCGGAAAGTTTAATCGGGCTTTGTTAAGCAAATGGAGGTGGAGGATGCTTAATGAGGAGAAATCTTTATGGACTAACCTTCTTTCTTGCAGGTACGGCGACATTAGGAGGACAATGCTTTCAGACTTGGTGACTAATAAAAGAAATATGGTTTCTCTTTGGTGGAAAGATGTTTGTTCTGCGGGATCAATGGGAAACGACTCGTTGGAAAATTATCCGTTTCTTGCAAGCTTGGAAACAGAGAGATCATTTATTTTTGGGAAGATAGGTGGATGGGAGGGTCCCCTCTTAGCAACCGCTTTCCTTCTTTGTTCTTCCATGCTGAAGCTTCTTCCAAAAATGTTAGTGACAACGACTTTAGAAACAATGGTTCTTGGGTTTAGTTAATTAAAGTTCGTGAAGGCTTTTCTGATGCAGTTGAAGGGGAGTTATTAGTGGAGTTGTTGAGACTTATCAATTCGGTGCAACCCGTGGTTGGTGTATCGGATTTGTTTGTTTGGTGGAAGAATCCTAAGGGGTTTTCGGTTAAGGCTATTTATGAGATGATTATGGAAGGTGATTCTCGGAGTTATCTTCTTTATGGAAAACTAAGATTCCGAGTAAGGTGTCTATTTTTGGATGGAGGTTACTTTTGAATAATATTCCCACTAGGAAGAATTTAGCTTCTCGGGGTATTTTATTCGGTCCGGATAATTTGGTTTTTCCCTTATGTTTATTGGCGGAGGAGGATATAAATCATCTTTTTGGGAATTGTTCGGTTACTTTAGGTTGGTGGAATAGCTTCTTTGATTGGCTTCGAATTGATGTTCTTGCAATTTTGGGTAATATCTTTGACCGTCTTATTGCTGTTAAGGTTTTTTGTAAGTCTCTTTTTGTTGTGAACACTAGATGGCTTTTTGGTTTGGCTTTTTGTTGGAGTATTTGGTGTTGTAGGAATGAAATTGTCTTAATGGGGGGAGTTGGCCAATATCGATACTTTAGGGATGATTAAATTGTTAACTTGGGAATGGGTTATCACTTTCTTTAAGGTGGATGACAACCTCGTTTGGTTGGATTAGTGTCTTAATCCCGCCTCTTGTATTGGAGTTGTTTAATTGTTTGTTGGTGGAGGGAGTGGTAGTTCATTATCTCCACCCCCTTTTTCTTTGTATGCTTTTCGGTTAGCACCCCTTGTGCTCTTTTAATATAAGTCCCTTTGCTTATCAAAAAAAAATTAAAATAACAAATTGAGAAATGAAACTTGTGATTTAAATAGTTGATTATGAAAGATTGAAGACTTCAAAACTGTAAAATAATATATGAAAGTGGAGAAGATGTTACCCTGTATCTGTTTTTTCTTCTTCACTTAAAATCGAAACCCCAACCCACAAACATATCTTCGTCTTCTTCTTAACTTGAAATTGAAAATGGGATAGGAAATCGAAAAATCAGAAATGTTTTTGACAGGAGACATTGAAGGATTAATATCAAGTTATGAACTTACACAAATTTGTTGATCAAGGATTGAAGGCTGAAATATGAACCAGAACAAACGGGTGAGATGTTTGCGTTGTAGAGAAAGGAAGAACTCAATTGAAAGGGGAAAGAAAGAGAAAGAAGGAGGAATGGAAAGGAAGAACATGAAATAAACACACTTTCGCACTGTGCATTTTTTCGACCGCCGCTCACCACTGAACCGATTCTGGCTTCCTGCGACCACCAAATTCGCCTCTACAGCCCTTCATAAAACCACACATGGTCGCCTTTAAAGAAACCACCACACTTGCCTTAGTGGAGATGGATTGAAGGTGAAGTAGTTGTTAACCAGACAAGAGAGACTGAAAAATATGATGGAGAGAGAAAGAGAAGTGTGGGAATGAGAGGGGCAAGCTATGAGTTAAAAGGAAAATGAAAAGGTTTAACAAAAATAATAGCTTTACTCGGGTAAAGAGGAGTACTAAGAAAATTTGAAAAAATTGAATGCCACTTTGATGAAAGGATTAATTTGATTGGTTAGTATAATTTAATTTAGTCAATTATCAAAATAAACATTTTGTAGTGTAAAATTTTTTATTGCTAAAGGATAGATTAGGGAGAACTTAAGCATCTTTCATGCTTAGGTAAATAGTTGATATTGTATAACAAACAATTAAAATACTCCATTTTAACATTCTCTAATTAATATTGAATCCATAATTATTAAATCAAATCGGAGACTTAATTAATATAACAACTCATATTGCCACATTATAGCATTATTAAATTTATAATGTTATTACACTTTTGGTCATCGTCAAAATGACTATTTTTCACAATTGACACATGACCAAACAAGTGCAACGTCGTTTATTATGCGCAAGATCTTTACAAGTACATTGATGAACCATGCCACTTGCTCCATATGCATCATTGAGGTCGTCCCAACATGTTCGAGAAGAATCACTACACTTTCTAGGCACAACCAAACTTTTAGGACAAAAAGGGCCAGGGCCAACTTCATCCGGGTCTATAACATTAAGGAAAACAAAAATATGTCAAAATCATTTAGCAATAAATTTAGTTTAGAATATAGCCTATATATACTCTCTTTTGAAATATCTATGAATGATGTTTAAAATTACAATAAGTATAACTAATAATATTATTAAGTTATTAAAAGTGTACCTCTAATATGTGTAGGAGATTGGTAAGTGTGGCTCAAGAGAGCAGACAAAACACACACTATTAGGAGAATGCTTCCCAGCTTCATGATGAGATTTGCTTCAATAGACACGAAATTTTCAAATAAAACTCTTAATACGTTTGAACAATATCAACCAAGAGGATACACATATATAGTGATCACTAAAACTAATGAATTCAACAAAAGTTATAAATTAAGTTATATTATTAAAATTAGGAATTTAAATTCAAAGTTATATTTTTTCTTATTATAAATATTTAAAAGTTAGTCAAATTTATGAACATTTAAAATTTAATACATTAAATATATGCCTTCTAGCATATGAGAATAGTTTGAAAATATTATGTTTTAAAAACCGAACCGGCTAGTCGAACCGAAAATTGGAGGGTCATTGATCTGGTCTGATTGTTGAATCAGGTAAATTATTGAATCAAAGGAAACCGGTCAAAATCGATAAAAATTGATAAATATCAGAGAATTGAGGGTTTTAAAAAATCGACGGATTAAATACTTGCTTTATTTCTCTGATAAAACGACAACGTTTTGATTTTTGTAAATAAAATTAAAATGTACGTAGACTTTCTTCAAAACATATTTGAAACAACTTTCCACTATAAAATTAAGTTTATTAGATAATGTCCTTATTTTGTTATTTAGTTTATGTTTCTATTAGACTTTATTTAAAATTTTATTTAAATTTGTATTTTATATTATTTTGTTGTGTGTGATAACTATGTTTAGAATTTTAGTAATGAATTTTTTAGTTTGATCGATTTATTAATTATATAATTTTATTATAGAGACTAATTTATTTAACTGAATTATTTGATTTAATTCGATTTTGTTATGCGGTTTGACTAGTGATCCAGTTATTCAGCAGTCTTATTAAATTGATGAACGGTCCGATTTTAAAACATTGTCTATATATATATATATATATATATATATATATATATATATATATATATATATGGGACATCATATGTAAATGTCATTTTTATATGAGAATGTGAGAATGAATCTGAACCATTGAATTATAAAATAATTGGTAGAGATTAAGTGTGAATTTTTTTTCTCTCTCCTACATAATTTATTGAGCTATGCTATATGGTACGAAGTAAACAACATACGAAAGGCAAGAATTTATACGTGGCGTTTTTACAATTAAAGTAGAAATAATTAACATGTGCTTGCCATAAATAATGGGTGGTGGTGGTTATAAATTAAGGGGTCGTGTTATTCTTGTGCAAAACATTTCGTAATGTTAAGCATTTTCCTAATTTATTTTAATAATATGAAAGAGAAAAAAAGATTCACACACAAACTCCACCAATTATTTTAAAATTCAATGGTTAAGATTCATTTTCATATTCTCATATAAAGATATCATTCTCATATGATATATATATATATATATATATATATATATATATATATATATATATATATATATATATATATATATATATATATATATATATATATATATATATATATATATATATATATACACAATGTTATAATATATTGAATGTTCTAGCCTCTTACCTTTTCATTATATTTTCTATCATTAATGCTCATAAATAGATAATGCATTTATAATAGAAATTTTTTTTATGTTATTCAAACATGCTTTTTTTCAAGAATTTTTGTAATGTTTATCAAAGATATGTATCATTTCACTTTTTCCTTTTAATACCTTTGTTCTTAATTATAAGATTCTCTTGAGTTTTTTTATCCTACTTTATAAGATCCTTTTTAACTTTCAAAGTGTATTAATTTTTTTTCTAAACTTAACCTTAATTATATCACATCTTTTTATGGAATCAATAATAAATACACATGTATGAAGATTAATCATTTCTCTCTCCTATGAATAAATTTGTAAAATTGCACAAATAGTCAATAAATTTAATACTCTAACCAAGTTTCTTAAATAGCGTAATTTTATCTACGGGTTCTTATATTTAAGGATAGAGGTAGTTGATCCGGAGGTTGATCAGAATCAAAAAGTGGACAAGGAACGTCTGCACGGTGTTGATGAAGAGGATGAGGGGGTGTACCTGCAAGGCACTCCGACAAGCAAGTAAGTAGGAGCGCAGATACGTGAGAGTGCTTCAAGGAGTAAAAATTGTGTTACCTGGCCCTCTCAAGTGAGAGAGTTTTTATATTGTCCACCAGCGCGTGGCCATTGGTCCACATTTTGCGCTGGATCGTGGATTTAGGCCAAAAACGCGTGACTTCCAAAATTCTAGGAGTAAATATAAGAATCTTGGGAGGTTGCCCGAAACTAGTCGTTGGTCGGGCAGAGGGAAGTTCCATATCGAAAGGAACACTTAACGAGCAGGAGCCGCTTTGCTCCTAGACGGGGAGCATGACACATGTCTCGTCTTTGGCATTGAGGTCGAGATCGTCGATGGCAGTAGGCTGTTCCGTCCTCGACACAAAAGGGGAGAGAGAGTCCAACCGTCGGGTAGGGGAGATGGCACTCCTACTGTCCTTAAGGGGTTGGGTCAAGGCTATTGGGTCGTCCTAGGGTAAGAGCGGATTAGGCCATGCTTGACCATTGGGCCAGTCTAGAACAGGAGACCCCCAAGTCGTAGCTCCGAGCATGAGAGCGATGACTTAAGGGCACACTCTGGCTGGGAGAAAAGATCGGGGATCGCGCCCGTCCGTATGCCGTAGTTCAGCCTCGTGCCACCATTATTGCATGACAATTGTTACGCTAGGGTTATGTTGGGCGCGTGCTCAACCACGCACTGAGAGGGCCCTCTATTAATAGGAGTGCCCACATTCATTTGCCACTTTTCGCTTCTCATTCTTCTTCAATTTCTGCTCAGTGTCTGCTCGGATCTGTTTCTATCGTCCACCTCTGTGTAAATTTTCCGACCACCCTCTACATCCTTCCAACCACGTAAAATTTCCGCTCCTTTTGACTTCTCTGCCTTAGTATTGATATTTTGGTAGAATGCATGCGGTTTAGGATAGAAGGAACATAGTTTTATGTCATTTTATGGTGGAGAGTTGGTGTTTGACGGTGGTTTTTCCATTTTCAAACGTCGGTGCCGCCGTCTTGGGTCGGGATATGGTGTTTTCTTTGTTATTTGGTTGTTGCGATGGACGAGACAAGGCGGTTTTCGAATAGGTATCCTAATGAGCATAGATCAAAAACTAGGTTGGCGTGGTAGTTTGCATAATTTTCTAGGTTAAACTTCATGCGAAGCTTAAACCCCTATGTGTCAGGGAGATCGTATGGTTTAGTCTTTCGAGGAGGTTCCTAGTGTATGGTCTGCTGTTTTGAGTTAAGGACTTTGGCTAAGGATATTGTCCTTGTTGCCTTTGCGCACGCCTTTCACTTGACTAGCGATGGAAGGGTGGATTTGATTTTTGAAGTCGAATTCACTTTCTTCTACTGCCTTTTAAGTCAGGATGGCTAGTAGGTTCGAGGAGGAGACCATGAGTGATGCTATTCATTCGGAGACTGGGAGTTTCACGAGCGCTGAGTCTTCGGGGCGGACGCCATCTATGCAAAGTGATCTTGGACAAAAGGAGGACGTGGCTATGTCTAGGGACGATTGGGTGTCTGGCGAGCCTCGCATCACTCCTTCCTACTTCGTATCCCGTCCCAAGGGGGCTTTTATTACCATTGCAGCCGAGACGGGCCTCTTGCTTGCAAGGAATAGAAAGTTGTTTTTGCTCACGAATTTATATGTCTAAGAATCTTGACTGCAAGTACACAGTTGTATCGCATAGTTTTAAAAGATATCGAACCCAAAGGACCAAAAATCAATATACCGCTATCCTAAATTACTGTGTAAAGCTAAGGCTAATATTTTAGTTTAATTAGAGGAAATAATAGGGACTAAACAGGGAATAATTGGATTCTAGTTTGAAATATTAATTAATGGATATCGGTATGTAGTTTGTCAAACCTAGGGAATTTGAAGTTTCGTTGGCCATTTTCAATTAACAAAAAGTCTTTTCAGTAGATACTATTAATTTAAAAATCCTTATCTCACAATTCCGTGTTTATTGAATTAGACTATGATCCTAGACCGTAACGTATTCTTCCGCTATTCTGTCAGGTGTAAAAACACTTTTTGAAACCAATAAAATCTAATTAGTTTTAAAGTGCTTCTGCTATGTTCAAAACTAATGTTAAGTGTCCACTATTCGGTAAAAGTACTCAAACTTCTGTTCTTATTGTTGTCTAACCTCTATCCATTTTTACTTCCGTAACAAACCGTTTTAATATTAATTATTGGAAACTTATACCAGAAAAGTGATTTTCCATAAAATGTAATTAGGCCAACTTATTTCGGACCCCTTAAATTCGATTAATTTACTTACCGATATCTAATTGGTTTAGCTAGACATACTTATTAATTCAATCATGCATAAACAATAATAACTCAAATATCCAGACATGTTCATAAATATAGAAATAGAAAACATAAATTAGATAAATAACTTTATTAAACAAGAACCTGAAATGAAATAGTACTGGGATTAAATCTTGAAATTTAAAATACTCGAACAATCTACCACAAGCCGACTAGATTTGTATCGTAGAAGTTCTTGAATCAAAATGATAAAGACAAGGAAATAAAAATACTAAAACCTAACGTAAGTATAGATTCAGTAAAAATTTCACAATAATTTTCAGTGTAGAAATTATTGTGAGAAAAACTATCTGCCTAAATCTATGCGGAAAATAAGAATTAAAACTTGAATGCTTGATTGCTGAACAATGTGCTCGCTAGAAACTGCTCTTGAAAAATTACGGAAACTGGCGAAAGAGCTTTTGGTTGCCAACTTCCTTGCTTTTATATCCTCCTTATAACTGTCCATTGAGAAAATATAGGTAAGGCGGAGTTAGTCCCTTTTGTTTCTTGTTGAGAAAAAGAAGGAGAATTAGTGAGAAGCTGTTAGCTGAAGATTTCGTTTTAGAAGAATGTCCTTCGAAGATTTGGAATTCAAAGGAAGATGATTACTGATGATCATCTTTGAAGATAAAATTGGCTACTGATGGCCATGCTTCGAGAATGATGTTTAAGTTGGAACAAAGATAGTTAGCACTGAAGCTAAATTCGAAAGGAATTGTCTTTTGGGACTTAAACGTTTTCGCGAAATATGCAAAGTGCTGAAGCTAAGCGTATTTTCGTGGTATTCTTGTTTCTAATTATGTTGCCACGCGTCGAAGGGAGATTCAGGCAGGATGATTTGAATTTCGAAGTAGTTTATGTAACCGCACGAAGACAGATGGCATCCCTGGATTTTCTATGGGCAACGTGGCATTAGATTAGTATAGGACCGTTAGGGTCGAAACTAGTATAAATAAGGGTCTTAATGTTAGGATTCCGGGCGATCATTTTGTACAAATCACTCACATATTACTCAAGTATCAAGTGTTAAGAGAAAGAGTTCGCTGAAAAATGTACGTATGACACCAACACCATTTTAGATACATGTGTATTTTTCTTTATTCAAGTATCTTTCGATATTACTGCATTCCATTTACTTTATGTCATTTATATTCCTGCACTCTTTACTTTCATGTCATATAATTTTCGAAGCATTTAACTTTTCTGCACTTTAAGATTCTTGCACTTTTACAGTTTTGTCTTATGTTTTATCTTTAACTTACCTTTCGCTGATGTTATATTTACGTGTATAACAAGGTGATTGCTAATCTTTATTTCCTTGATTAATTATTTCTTATTTCGAGACACACCAACCATAGACATAATTCGAACTATCATGAATAACAACCTTTTTGACTATGTCCTAGGATCAATCTAGTCGATCCTGCGAGTAACCAAATCATATTTATTATAGTTTGGAAGACTAGCGGTTGTTTACCAGAAATCACCGTAAACAAATTGGCACGGCCAGTGAGACAGTGTCAAGCAGATTGTTATTAATCGATTGTTTTGTTTTGTCTAGAAAATATCAAGACCTTGTAGGAACCTTAGGAACGGTAAATTAACAAACAGTGCACAACCGATTCCCAAACGAAGGTGCAACAAGAAAATGGTCGTTACGACCAATGCAGGGGGAGATCGAGATCCCCCACAAGGGTCAGGAACAGGAGCGGCAAATTCTACGCATGTTTCGACTTCTACTCAAGGAGCGCAGGATATACCGGGTCCGACTGGATCGAGACCTATGGATAGTTCTCAGGCTATACCTGAAAATAATGCGGCAACGACAGGGATTATTCCAGTTTCAGTGTCGACTACCACGCCTCCATCCTCAAGTGCGAGCGAAATGCAACTTGCCTCGACAAATGCTGCAAATCAGTTATTTACCCCAGGATCATCCGCGTTCGAATGGAGACCAAACAGTCAATATGGAATGCCATATCCATACATGACAGGTACACGAGGAGCAGGACCTACATACACTACAACTAACCCAGCAACGTTTTCGCCAAATGCTGGTTCAGTGGGTCGAAGTGCACAAAACACTGCTGGCAACCAAAATGCGGTTCCCCCGCTTCTTATCGAGAAGGCGATCCCATTCTAGAACGTATCCAAAATGCGATTCCCCCGCCTGGTGCAACCACTGCTGGCATGATTCCTCCACAAAGAACAACAATGGTCGAAAAGAATCGAGTAATAGATTTAGAGGCTTCAAATCAAAGAACTGTTCCCGTCCAGCAAGAGTTTGAGGAGGAACGACCCAGATTAAGGGTAATAGGTAGGAACGAACACCCAGACGAAGTAGTTCAGAGAGTCAGGAGACAAAACCTGGCTACAGAGAATAACCTAACTGCCATGATAGAGAGAGTTATGGCCAATAATGGCCTCAGTACTGGACTTCGACGCCCAAATTATACATCCCCCATAGCAGATTATATTATGCAAACAGAATTACCAAGAGGGTCCAAAGTACCCAAATTCACAAAGTTTTCAGGGGACACTAGTGAATCAACGGTGGAACATATTTCCAGGTATCTAACAGAAGTAGGAGATTTAGCAGGGAATGAGGATTTAAGGATTAAATACTTCCCTAGTTCGCTGACAAAAAATGCTTTTGTTTGGTTCACTACCTTACCCTCAAATTCCATAGATGCGTGGGCACACTTGGAGAGATTATTCCATGAACAATTCTACATGGGTCAAACCAAGATAAGTCTAAAAGAATTGGCTAGCATCAAGAGGAAGTTCACAGAACCTATAGATGAGTATCTAAACAGATTCCGTTTGTTAAAGTCAAGATGTTTCACGACTGTCCCAGAGCATGAACTAGTCGAAATGGCTGCTGGCGGTTTAGATTATTCAATTAGAAAGAAACTGGATACTCAATATCTAAGGGATATGGCCCAGTTGGCAGATAGGGTTCGACAGGTCGAACGCTTAAAAGCAGAAAAGGCTAGGGCAAACAAGGGCTACAAGAAAGAAAGGGTAGCGTACGTCGAAGCAGAAGACGTTGACAACGAATCTTTCGAAGACTCATACAGTGTAGAAGAGGTCGAAGTAGATCTAGCTGAACTAAAAGAAGCACCACCTTATGCTTGCCAATTACTTACCCCTGTCAATGGAAAAAATCCAGTAGAGAATGATAAGAGCGATAGGTTTCCTAAGAAAACATATACATTTGATGTCACTAAGTGTGACGAAATATTTGATTTACTAGTGAAAGATGGCCAAATGATGGTGCCTCCTAATTCTAAAATTCCTCCGTTAGAACAACGGAAGAAGAGAGGTTTTTGTAAATATCATGGTTTTTTAGGCCATAAAACCTCACAATGTTTTCTTTTTAGGGATCTAATTCAGAATGCTATCAGAGATGGACGTTTGAAATTTGCTGATAAGGCCAAGAGCCACATGAAGGTCGACACAAACCCCTTGAACATTGCTGACACTAACCTGTTTGAACCACTTGATGTCAACATGGTAGAGGTGTCTGAAGTCGAAGTTGCTGAACCAGAAATGATGTCAACTGGAAAGCAGGCTACTGAAGGCGTAAATAACAATACAGTCTTCAATACTGATGTTGAAGAATCCTCCAATGCAGAGACAACTGAATTTTTGAAAGTAGAAACCAGTGAGGCCACTGAAGACCTCAGGGTGAAACTTCAACAAATTCAGATTTCTGAAGCCCCTCCAGCAGTTGTTAACATGGTCAATGTTAGGCGGCCTTTGTCTCAAATTGACAAACTGGAAAAATGGTTGACAAGGCAAAAGGGAAATATTGAAATTCCGCCAAGAGGAGAAACCCTGAAAGATTATCTCTGGAATTGCCATGAAAAGACTGGCGGAAAACAATGGATGTGTCCAAGGTGTTCGATCATGCTGAATCGAAGGGTCCAGGCTAACTTCGAAAGGGCCCTGCGAGAAAGATTGGAACAACCATGGAGAGGAGGAAATCCTTTGCTAAAGGTATACCCAAAGATGGAAGAAAGTTTGGTGGGCTTCCTGGTCAAATGCCACAGGGAAAACACTGAAATTGCACTATGTCCCAGATGTGGAGCAGTCTGTGACGAAATACAGGCACGGTCATTCGAAATGGTGTATTGCTATATGTGTAGAGAAACTCAGGGACTTTGTCCTAACCTGTATGGTTTCGATATATGGACTCCATCGAAGAGACCTGACAGCCCACATCCTAGAGCTCGAAGAGTCACATTCAAGGTCCCTGCGGACGTACCTAGGGACAGATGGATGCAAGCTGGTGCAAGGACCAACAAATGGCGAAGTTGGGACCAAGGGGGAAGGACTGCAACGGCGTATAGGAAACAATTCCAAACCTCAAATCGAGAGATGTACACGTTGGAGAACTACAAAGGCAAAAATCCTATGTCCAGATCCCAATGGAGAAGACACCGGAGGATGAAGAAGGCTCAAAGAGAATACAAACCGAGGGAAATCGGAGAATCTAGTAGTAACCAAGTCCCAACCCAGGGGGCAAGGTCAAGCAAACCTTTAGTGGAACGCAAATTGTTCGATTCTGAAAATGAGAAAGAAGAGGAAAAGATGCATTCCAGCCCTTGGAAAGAAGATGATAGAATGACAAATGATTTTGACTCTGATGGGGTATCATCTATTAACCTCAACTGCAATGTTGTGTCTTTACTCCCTCATGAGTTTAATCAAGAAACTAAAGTTGAAGATTGTGAAGAGGCTGACGTCGAAGAGATGGCGAAACACAGACCTGTGTGTTACTATGTGCTGAACAATGGTGTAGTTAAAGAGCAGAATGCTTTCTTCGAGAGGCCTGATGAAGGTATGCGAAACCATTTGAAACCACTCTACATAAGGGCTAAGATTGAAAATGTTGGCATTAATAAAGTCCTGGTAGATGGAGGGGCAGCGGTGAACCTAATGCCCCAACACATGCTGAAAAGAATTGGTATGTTTGATACTGATATAAGGCCACATAACATGGTTTTGTCTAACTACGAAGGCAAAATAGGGCAAACCTTGGGAGTTGTCCAAGTAAATCTAACGGTGGGTTCAGTCACGAGGCCAACTATGTTTATGGTCATACCAGCAAAAGCAAATTATAACCTCTTGCTCGGAAGGGAATGGATCCATGGAGTTGCTGCTGTGCCTTCGACAATGCATCAAAGGTTAACCATTTGGAGAGAAGATGGCATAGTAGAGAATATTGAGGGGGATCAGAGTTATTACATGGATGAAGTTAATCAAGTTAATAAGACTAACTTCGTTAGGAACTTGGCAAACATAGGACCTTGCCATGTTGCGGAAGATATATACACCCCAAACAAGAATGCATTGTATTACTTGTCTTTGCACCCAAATGGGTTCCAATGGAATAGGGAAATAATGGACGGCCCAGAAGATATCGCATCAATAGAGCATTATCCAACAATACGGCCAACAGGCTGAGATGACGATGTTGATGATGTCTGAGTCATCATTCTTCGAAAAGATTTCGGCTTATATAGCCGAGAATAAAAGAAAGACGGCTCTCGAAGCCGAATTATCAAACATGTTGGTTAATGCAGGTCTAAGAAAGAAAGAAACGACAGATTCGAGGATACATATGATCCCTCAACCACCTGAAGATCCAGTTCGAGTCGAAGAAATCTCAGGAGAAGATTCGAGTCAAAGGTTAGACGTAATCTACGACGAAGAACCCTTGGGATTCGAGAAGGACCCAATGGCATCAAACATAAAAATGTTAGCCCAAGATCCACTCGAAGAAGTAAATCTTGGAGATGAGGATCGAAAGAGGATAACATACGTCAGTGCGAAATTAGACCCAGCGTTGAAATCAAGAGTTATCAAGTTGTTAAAAGAAAACAATGACTGTTTCGCTTGGGATTATGACGAGATGCCTGGTTTAGGAAGAGACCTGATCGAACTAAAGTTGCCAATAAAGGAAGGGAAGAAGCCCATAAAGCAGACTCCTAGAAGGTTCGCGCCAGAGATCCATTCAAAGATTAAAGCAGAGGTCGAAAGGCTTCTACGTTGCAAGTTCATCCAAACTACAAGGTACGTTGAATGGATTGCCAATATTGTACGTGTTATAAAAAAGAATGGTTTATTAAGAGTATGCATAGATTTTCGCGATCTGAATGCAGCAACTCCTAAGGATGAATATCCCATGCCTGTAGCAGAAATGCTAGTAGATTCAGCCGCAGGCTTCGAATACCTAAGTATGTTGGATGGATACTCTGGGTATAATCAGATCTTCATTGCAGAAGAAGATGTGTCTAAAACAGCTTTTTGTTGCCCAGGGGCAATAGGCACCTATGAGTGGGTTGTAATGCCTTTCGGTTTAAAGAATGCTGGGGAAACCTATCAAAGAGCAATGAACTCTATATTCCATGATTTTATAGGAACATTCATGCAAGTATACATAGATGACATCGTTGTGAAATCTGTTTCAGATTACGATCATCTTGATCATCTAAGCCAATCATTCGAAAGAATGAGAAAACATGGCTTAAAGATGAATCCCTTTAAATGTGCTTTCTTTGTGCAGGCTGGAGATTTCCTGGGCTTCGTAGTCCATAAGAAGGGAATAGAAATTAACCAGAATAAAACGAAGGCTATCATGGAAACTAACCCTCCACCCACGAAGAAAGAACTGCAGTCCTTATTGGGGAAGATAAACTTCTTGAGAAGGTTTATCTCTAATTTGAGTGGACGCACGCAAGCTTTCTCCCCTCTACTTCGACTCAAGCAAGGAAAGTTCGAATGGCGTGCTGAACATCAAGAAGCTTTTGATAAAATCAAGCAATACTTGATCCATCCACCAATTTTGTCTCCCCCAAATGGGAAGAAGCACATGCGCATGTATATTTCGACTTCAGATAATACAATAGGTAGTATGTTAGCGCAAGAAGATGAAAATGGCATCGAAAGAGCCATTTATTATTTAAGTAGAGTACTCAATGATGCAGAGACTAGGTATAGCTATTATACCCCAAAATTTGCCCGCATCTTTTTTCAAGAAAACAATCTAAAAATTAAGAGTCTCATATAATCATGGATTTTTATTTCAATAAATATCCTGACATGGGAAATACTTAGTTTTTAGAATTTTTCTTATACAGTATTTTGGCTTGCAATTGAATTTATTCTTACGCAAACGCCAAATACTGTTTATTACTTCACACATGCTATTTATTTATTTACAGATAAATAGTACTGACACAATTGGTACAAAGTTAAATCTTTTGCAGGCGTAGAATCAGGAAACTCAGACTGTACTGGTAACAAGTAGATTATTATTATCTTTTGTTTCCCATTAATTTTTGTACTATCTTCCATTATTTTCAAAAATCTTTTCAAATCTCTTTTTCAAAAATCAAATCCTAACTTTATTCTATACATCTCTCATTTTCCCAACACTATCATACACTTTCTTTCAAATCTTACTTCCACTCAAATTTTCCTTTTGTACGGAATTGTCGCGGGCGAAAAATCGTTGTCTTTTTTTCGGGATGAGACACCTGATGCCTTCTTTGGGCTCGAGTGCTCAAAAAATGATTTTTCTTTTGTACCGACCAAACTTTTTATTATTTCCAAAGGAGGAAAAGGAAAAAAGCTGCAATAACCTAAAAGTGGGGGGAGAGATCTTGGGTAAGAGGGTTGGTTATACGAAGGGAAGGTATCAGCACCCAACGTATCTATAGTACTCTATAGGTTTCTTTGCTTTGTTTTTCATTCCATGTTATTGAGAGGTTCTTGTGAAATAGGTGGGACCTAAGGTGTTTGTTTGATTATGCTCGCAAAGATCATCGCGATCCTCTGCATACATATCCCCTATAGGGAATCAGAGCATCTGTAGCTCGGGGTCTACGGGTGCTAAGGTTTGAGTGGTTTTTTTGTTTTGTTTTGCTCGCCAAGGATACGACCTTGTGCCTACGTATTCTCAAAGGGATGTTGAGAAAGTCAGAGCAATCGTAGTTCCCACTTATGCTAGTGGAAGCAAAGGATAAGAGACAAATGTCATCTCAATGTTCGATGTATCTAATCTATATCATCACATACATCTGTTTGTTTTTGTTTGAAAATCTTTTCATTATAAGCCCTGGGCCATGCCACTTATGGCGCTTAGAATGATAAAGATGTTTTTGTTTGTTTAACCAGCCTTGTGGCAAAAACTTTCAATGAAGTCAGCCTTGTGACAAAAAGTTTTGATTAATCAGCCAGCCTTGTGGCAAAAGTTTCAATGAAGTCAGCCTTGTGACAAAAACTTTGATTAATCAGCCAGTATGGTGGCAAAATGGTTTGATTGATTAGCCAGCCTTGTGGCAAAAAAGTTTGATTGATTGATTGTTTGTGATGATATAGAAGAGATACTCCTATCATTGAGATGATAAATGTCTAATCTCCTAGGGTATTTGATTTGGATATTGGGGATGCTTATAAGAAGCCCGTGGGTCCTTGTACGAAGCCCAAGAGGAGGCTATCCGAGGGTCCTTGCATTGTAAGCCCAAGAGGAGGCTATGGGAGGGACAATCCAGGGTCCTTGCATTGTAAGCCCAAGAGGAGGCTATGGGAGGGACAAGTCGTTTGTACAAAGCCCAAGAGGAGGCATGGTATAGTTGGTTTGAGCTCTTAGAGCGATTTCACCGGGAAACCATACTCTATGTCCTAACCTAAACTAGAGAGATTCTTTGCACGAAGCCCAATAGGAGGCTATGGGGAACCTAGTGTTGTACTAAGTTGAACAAGCACACATATCACACATATGAACAAACATGAACAAGTATGAACAGGTACATGAACAAATATGAACAGTTATATATAAGCACATATATATGACAAGGTGTGTGTATATAATGGAGTTTATGAAGGAAATATACCTATAAGCATGATCCATTTGTATACACGAGAGCTCGGGACTTATACTCGAGGAGAGGTCCACTTGAATTTATTCAAAATCTATGTAAACAGGTATTTACAAGGGGCTTGGGACTTATACCTACATGGAGGCCCATGGTATTTTTGGGAAGATTTAAAGAAAACCTTCATTTTTGATTTGTTGTTCAAAGTTAAAAAATAAACTGATCGAGGTATGTACAAAAAAGTGTATGTACAAAAAGACGTACAATGAAATACCTAATTTCATGTACGGGAATGGGACTTATACCTACGTGGAGGCCCATGTTTTATTTTATAAAACATGGTTGATTGTTTATTTACAGACGCGTTGTTTGAAAAACTGTTTGAAAGTTTTTTTTGAAAGAGTTTTCTGTACAAAGAAAAACTGTAAAAAGAAAGAGGAAAGGGACTTATACTCTCTAATATTCGAGAGGCCCCACATCGTTTTGAAAATCAATTGATCAATTAAAAAGATTTAATCAATAGTTTCCTTTGAAATCAAAAAGAAATGGTTTATCGTTTTGAAAAGAATTGTGATCGCTTGTTTAAAACGATTTGAATTTTGAAAGAAGTTAGTTTAATCAAGATAAGCAAAAAGATTATACTTAATTAACACTTAGATGATTAGGGTTTGCTCAAAAAATATTTACAAGTGATTATGTTTGAAAATCAAATGAAAAACAATATTTTAAAGTATTAAAAAACACTTAAAAACATGTCATTTTAAACTCAATTAAAAATACATTAAATAAATATATTTTTGTGATTTTTTTGGATATTCATAAAATACATATATTAAATGAGAAGTGTTTAAAAAATGAAGAAAAAATGAATTAGTTTGGTTAATTAATTAATTAAATGAAGTTTGTGTAAAAAATGAAGAAAAATAGTGTTAAAAAAAAGGTTTGTCTCCACAAAGGTTTGAACCCACGCCCTGAGTTTGAAAGGTGAAAAATAATACCACTGGGCCACCTGCGTGACTCAGTTATATTATACCTTTATTTGTTTTTGTTTGGAAAAAAGTTTGTAATAACAGTTTTGAAAAACAAGTGAAAATGAGAGTTTTGAGAAAATATTGAAAAAATGGTCCCAGGGGGACTCGAACCTGGGACATTGAGGCGAGTGAGAGACTTAGAGGCAAGCTGGCAACCGCTGGGGCGGTGATACATCCATTATCCTAACTCATTTCATTTCATTATATAATAAACAGAAATTTGAATTTTGTTTTAAAACACGCGCCACTATTCATCATCATCATCATCGTTGTTTATGAAACAGAGTTCCCCATGGCTAATCCAAATTCGAACTTCATCAAAACTCAATCATTTTTAACAAAGTAAAGATGCATCTTGCTCGAAATTTAACCACGAATTCAATGATGTAAACAATTAAAGCTAACAATCAGAGATGCTCATGAATTTTGGAGATCCCAAATTAAACCCTAGCTGAACAAACTCAAAATTCTCGAGCCACAGTCAATTTTAACGCAAGTTATGGATTCAGTTAGCTTTAGCATGATCATATGAACAATTCACTCTTTAAAATTTATGCTAAATATGCATGAATCATGATCTCCAAAAACGCATAAAAACTTACCTTGGCTGGAATTTCCAGAACTCGAGAGAGTGCTTCCAGATGCAAACTTCTGATCCTATTAGCTTCCTTAAGTGTATTTGAGTGTGTTCCAACCCTCACAATGCTTTGAAACTTGTTGAAACTCCATGACCAAATCAAAGTGCAGCTTGCTGATTTTTGAATGAGAGAGTTTGATTGGCACGATACCAGAAGCAATTTTATGGTTTGGATGAGTTCTATATGATGTATATGAGGTGTTGGAAGTGGAAATTTGAGGGATGCACGAGTGGATTTTGTTTTGGCAAGTTTTGGCTCACTTTGTGCATAAATGGAGGTTGAAGAGTGATTATGTGTTTTGGGTGTTTTTGAGAGGTGTGAATGGTTCACACAACTTCCATATGATGTTTAGGAAGTGTTAGAAGCATCACTTTGCTTAAAACTTCAAAGGTTTGGAAATTGGTATTTCTCCCTCTTTGAAAACTCATGAAACTTACAACTTAAGAAAGAAAGAGAAAACCAATTCTTTGAGAGGTTTGGTGTGATTTTGAATGTGATTTCCATCTCTATTTATAGGCCATGAAATCTGATTACAAGCCTTGGCAAGTTGAGAATGCAATGATGGTTTTGGCTTAAGAGATAAAAGAGAATATTTCCATTTAATGCTTTAGGTTAAAAACCTAAACCATGGTTAAAAAACTCAAGTTCCATAATATTCTCTCCAATCTGATCTTTAGAGATAAGAACCTTGCTGTCATCATTTCATTTGATCATTTCTTGCATTATTGGTCATATAGTATAAGAACTTTGTGAGAAAATGGTGAAAATTCAAGCATAAGGACCTCTAATGACAAAATTCAAAACCATAGCTCCACTTCATAATTTTTCATGCTCTTGATCATTTTGGAAAGCTCATGTTACACACTTCAAAACCCTAGTTGAAGGTTTCTTCAAGACCTTTAAGGAAATGGGTGAAAAAGATCCATGAACTTCGAAGAAAATGAAGTTTTAAGTGAAATTTTCAAAAGATACCAACTTTGAAGCTCCATATCTCTTAAATGGTTGATCTTTTGGAAAAAAATTATATGTGACAAAGTTGTTTATTGGATCAAAATCTACAACTTTCATGTTGGAAGTTTTTTTCAGTTTGTAGGTGAAATTTTGAGTTATTCCCTTCCAAAGTTTGGAAAAAACCATTGAAAAACACTTAGAAAATTTTCTAAGTATGAAAGTCAAACTTTTGACTATTTGATTCTTGATTGGTTTTCTTGATTTTTCTTGATCAAATGACTTCATATATCATATATTGATGATTCAAAACTTCAAAAGTCATGGTTAACCAAAATTCTCCAAAAGTCAATGGTAATCTTGTACAGTTGACTTTTTCAAACGAATCGCGTTTCTGGAGATTTCAAATGAACCAAGCTATCCTCACCAAATGAATGGTATGAATGGATAATATTGAAGCATTAGAGGATATTGAGCCATGATTTGAGTTGTGGCACCATGTCCTGATTAAAAAGGCAGTTGTTCAGTGAATTAGGTCAAAAACCCTAATTGTCGACATGATGAAATTGATGACTGTGGATCTTGAATTGAGATGTAATTCCCATTAGATGTTGTCATAGGGATTATTTGAAGATGATTGAAACCTTTGATTGACTTCCTGGGGATTTTTAGGGTTTCCCAAATGTGATCCCTGATTTCAGTCCCTGATAGTTCAAAACCCTAATCTGATGATTTGAAATTTCACTGTTGATCAATCCTTGTGTAGGAGATGTCTTGAGCCAATAGATTAGGCCAAAATGATGTACTTGGGGTCTTGAGGTCATGTCCCAAGTCATTAGGTCAAATCCTGAGCAGAAGTCAGGAGTATGCTGTCTTCAGTCAAAACCCTAATCTGGTTGGTTCAGAGCCTTTGAGCTTGTTGAAATGAATCTCTGAGGACCAAATGTTGATTTTTGATGAAGATGATTCATTTGAGATGAAGGGAGAACAAAACCCTAATTGATTGTTGCTTGTACTGATGAGTGATTTCTTGTTTAAATCCTGCTGAGTCACAAGTAGCAAACACAAGCTATGCAATTTGTTAGAGATGCAAATGATGCATATGCAATGATATGAGGTGGTATCTTAGGTCAAAAATTGGGGTATGACAGATGCCCCTATTTAAGTTTCTTCAACCTGAGACATGAAGATTGAAAATCTTCGTTTTGATAGGGTGGAAGAGACTTAAATATCAGAAGACGCGAATTTTGGACCTAAGATACCAAAACTGCGAATGATACAAGGATGTCTTTACCGAGGGGATATCAAAACTGACTCCACTGGGGAAAAGAGATCGGGAAGGATATCTCAATCCGTTTTAGGAAAAGAGTCCGTTTTTTCTTTTTCGGGAAAGCAAGTGTATGCTTCACCGGGGAATGATAGCTTTGTAAGAAAAGCTTACCTATCGACATTATCGACTATCAGCATGGGGATAGACTTGTTTAATAATGCGAAGGTGAAAGGTATGAAACTGTATTACCGACTATCAGCATTGTGATAGACTTGACATGGTAAAAAGAGTTTCAAAGGTTCGGTTAATATTACCGACTATCAGCATGGTGATAGACATGTTTAATAATATAACCAGAACAAAAAGGTTACCGACTACCAGCCTCGTGATAGTGGTTCTGAAGACATGATCAATTATCAGCCGAGTGATAAAATGATTCTTGAGACTTTGCTAGGGAAATTACTGGTTATTCAGCCTTATGAACAGTAATAAGGCCCTGATTGTCAAATGGTCTTCATGATTGATTTCCTAAAGAGGAGAATCTTTTGAAAGAAACATAAACTGCTCAGATGATGAGGCTATTGTTTATGGTTCAAATTTTCTTGATTCTATTTGAGGAATCGGAATTTGAATTTCTGGTAAAGATAGGGTTCTATCCAAGAATGAATTGGAAAGAGACAGTCAAACAAGACTTTGTACCCAATGAGGAATGAACTCAACTGGGGATTTTCTCCTTTGTTTTGAGAGGAGAAACTAAAGCAACCTTCTTCCACGAGGAATGATCTCAGTGGGGAACTGGAGAAAGAAGATGTTATTTCTGCTTATGGGTGACAACCTACTGGAGAGATGACACGCCCATATCTGCTTCTTTTCTTATTTTTTCTTTTCTTCTTTTTTTGGGATATATATATCCTAAACAAGTGATTTTGAAGCAAACATTGAAAAATGCAAGAATGCATAAATGATGCAAATATGTATGAATGATGAATGTCATGAATGTCGCATGCATGCTAACAATACTGACAGACAAAGAAGTATATTGGAGAGGGACCGACGTCGCAATACAACCAGATACTTGGCAAATGTTCTTCAACACGGTGTAGATAACACAGGTGATGAATGGTGTTGCGTGCTTTCAACTTCTCTGGGGAAGATGAGCATCTTTTCTTATTCACTGGAGATGGAAAATCTTCGTTACTGGGGATAAAAGATCCTCTTCACTGGGGATAGAAGAGCTTTTCCTATCATAATCTTTGATTCATTCTATGGAGATAGCTGTTGATGTTCCTTCTGTTGTTCACAACTCAAAGGAAAGTTTCGCTTTTATTTTGAAAAAGGAAAGTAAATTCATTTAAAACTTTTTTTCTTTTTTTTTTCAAAAGTAAATAACACAATTAAAGCGTCATTTTGAAAGCTAAAAGAAATTAGAGATTGCAAACAAATGGGCACAAGGCTCAAATTTATTTAATAGGATGGAAATCAGCTAAAGGCGTGATTCCATGGAGTATTTACAAAAGTTGGAAATGGTAATTATGCGGAAAAGGCTACATTGAAAGCAATAACCACTATTCCTCCTAACAACTTTGAGTTCCAACTGTGCTTGTCGCTTCAGATTGGCGATGATTTGATCGAAGATCCTTTAATAAAAAAGACTCTTCAGGTGACGAAGTATGGACTGATGTAGTTACTTTGTCATAAATCCTTAATTTTTGCCTAGATTTCCCTTTCAGGTTTTCAATCTACCAGGATGAATTTTTCTGTTTATTGTCTCTAATTTTTGCCTGGACCGCCCTTTCGGGTTTTCAGTCCACCGAGACGCTCATTTTTGCCTAAGTCGCCCTTTGCGGGTTTTCGACTTACCGAGCTGTTCTTTTGTATTTTTTTAGACAAAGTATTTCTTGACTGCATCAGCATTCACAGGATGTGGGAGTTCATCACCATCCATGGTTGTAAGAATCATGGCGCCGCCAGAAAATGTTCTTTTGACAACATACGGGCCTTCGTAATTAGGAGACCATTTGCCCCTGGAATCTGGTTGAAAAGACAAGATCTTTTTAAGCACGAGGTCGCCTTCTTGAAATTCACGAGGTCGAACCTTTTTGTTGAAGGCTTGTTTCATCCTTGCTTGGTATAACTGTCCATGGCATAGAGCAGTCATACGTTTTTCTTCTATTAAGTTCAACTGATCGTATCTGCTTTGACACCATTCATCCTCTGATAACTTAGTCTCCATGAGGACTCTCATTGATGGTATTTCAACTTCTACGGGGAGCACAGCTTCCATGCCGTATACTAGAGAAAAGGGAGTTGCCCCTGTTGAAGTACGCACTGAAGTACGGTACCCATGTAAAGCAAATGGCAGCATTTCATGCCAGTCTTTGTAAGTGACGACCATTTTCTGGACAATCTTCTTAATGTTCTTGTTGGCGGCTTCGACGGCGCCGTTCACTTTTGGTCTATAAGGAGGAGAGTTATGATGCTCAATCTTGAATTCCTCACACAATTCTTTCATCATTTTGTTGTTCAAGTTTGAACCATTGTCAGTAATGATCTTGCTGGGAATACCATATCGGCAAATGATGTTATTCTTGATAAACCTCACAACCACTTGTCTTGTAACGTTGGCATAAGATGCTGCTTCGACCCACTTGGTGAAGTAATCAATGGCTACCAAGATGAAACGATGACCATTTGAAGCTTTTGGTTCGATCATTCCAATCATGTCGATACCCCACATGGAAAAAGGCCACGGAGATGAGAGAACGTTGAGTAGAGTCGGTGGCACATGGATCTTATCTGCGTAGATCTGGCACTTGTGACATCTCTTCACGTGTTTGTAACAGTCTGATTCCATTGTCAACCAATAGTATCCTGCTCTTAAGATCTTCTTGGACATTGCATGCCTGTTTGAATGAGTTCCAAAGGACCCTTCATGCACTTCATACATTAACATGTCTGCTTCGTGTCTGTCCACGCATCTGAGCAAAACCATGTCGAAGTTTCTTTTGTATAGCACATCTCCGTTCAGGAAGAAACTGCCAGAAAGTCTCCTTAGAGTTTTCTTATCTTTGTTTGATGCCCCAAGTGGGTACTCTTGAGTTTGAAGGAAGCGTTTGATGTCGTGAAACCACGGTTTATCATCGATGACCACTTCAGTTGCAAACGCATAGGCGGGCCTTTCAAGGCGCGTAATTCTGACTGTAGGCATATCATTCCAGTGACTGACTTTGAACATGGAAGATAGAGTAGCCAAGGCGTCTGCCATTCGATTCTGATCTCGAGGTATATGATGCAATTCAACCTTGTTGAAGAAAGTCAACAAACGTCTTGCATAATCTCTGTAGGGAATCAAGCCAGGGTGGTAAGTTTCCCATTTGTCTTTGATTTGGTTGATCACGAGGGCTGAATCTCCATATATGTCTAGGATCTTGATCCTTAAATCAATGGCTTCTTCGAGACCCATGATACAAGCTTCATATTCTGCGATGTTGTTGGTGCAATCAAATAGCAATCTGGCGGAGAACGGGATATGAGTACCCTTGGGAGTGATGATGATTGCCCCAATTCCATTGCCAAAAGCGTTTACTGCTCCATCAAAAATTAGGCCCCATCTTGATCCAGGATCAGGACCTTCTTCAGGTAACGGTTCGTCACAATCTTTCATCTTTAAGTACATGACATCTTCGTCAGGAAAGTCAAACTTGAGAGATTGATATTCATTAATTGGTTGATGCGCCAAGTGATCGGCGAGAATGCTTCCTTTGACCGCTTTTTGAGTACGGTATTCAATGTCATATTCGGATAACAGCATTTGCCATCAGGCAATCCTTCCTGTTAATGCAGGCTTTTCAAAGACATACTTGATCGGATCCATTTTGGAGATTAACCAAGTAGTATTGTTGATCATGTACTGGCGGAGACGTTTTGAAGCCCAAGCCAAAGCACAACATGTTTTTTCGAGCATGGAGTAACGAGACTCACAGTCTGTGAATTTCTTACTCAGGTAATAGATGGCATGCTCCTTCTTACCGGTTTCATCTTGTTGTCCAAGCATACAACCCATGGATTCTTCCAACACGGTAAGGTACATGATTAGTGGTCTTCCTTCAACTGGAGGAATCAATATCGGTGGTTCTAACAGGTATTCCTTGATACTGTCAAACGCTTTCTGGCAATCTTCAGTCCATACAACCCCTTGATCTTTGCGGAGAAGCTTGAAAATCGGCCCACAAGTAGCAGTCATTTGAGAGATAAATCTGGAGATATAGTTTAATCGTCCGAGAAACCCTCTAACTTGCTTTTCAATTTTTGGTGCAGGCATCTCTTGAATAGCTCTGACTTTGTCGGGATCTACTTCAATACCTCTTTGGCTGACAATGAAACCCAAGAGTTTTCCAGATCTAACCCCAAAAGTACATTTGTTAGGATTCAAGCGAAGCTGATATTTCCTTAGTCGTTGAAACAACTTCAAAAGGTATTCGATATGTTCTTCTTCTGTGCTGGACTTGGCTATCATGTCGTCCACATAAACTTCAATTTCTTTATGCATCATGTCATGAAAGAGAGTAGTCATTGCCCTTTGGTAAGTTGCTCCTGCATTCTTTAATCCAAACGGCATCACTTTGTAGCAGAAGGTACCCCATGGGGTGATGAAAGATGTCTTCTCCATGTCTTCGGGAGCCATCTTGATCTGATTATAACCGGAGAACCCGTCCATGAAGGAAAAGACGTTGAACTTAGCGGTGTTATCAACCAGCATGTCAATATGTGGTAATGGAAAGTCATCTTTTGGACTGGCCTTGTTCAAGTCACGGTAGTCAACACACATTCGGACTTTGCCATCTTTCTTCGGAACTGGCACTATGTTAGCCAACCATTGAGGATACTCTGAGGTGACTAGAAAACCTGCGTCGAGCTGTTTTTGAACTTCCACTTTGATCTTGTTAGCCATATCAGGGTGAGTCCTTCGCAATTTCTGCTTAACTGGCGGACATTCTGGCTTCAACGGCAAGTAATGCTGAACAATATTGGTATCCAACCCAGGCATGTCTTTGTAGGACCAGGAAAACACGTCAACATATTCTTTGAGAAGGTCTGTCAACTTACTCTTGATATCAGCATCAAGCAGCGATCCAATGGTCACTTCTTTTTTGTCTTCTTCAGAACCCAAGTTGATCTTTTCTAAAGGCTCTTTGTGAGGCAGAATGGCTCTTTCCTCGTGCTTAAGTAATCGAGAGATCTCGTCCGGGATCTCCTCTTCTTCCTCTTCTTCGGCTTCGAACACAGGAAACTCAAAGTTGGGAGAGGGCATAGGGTTATTGCATTCAATGGGTTTATCAATAGTTAATCTGCACATATGATTTATATTTATTTCAGAAAATTTATGAATGCAAGAGTGTATGCAGATTTTTTTTGAAAAAGTTTTTTTTATTTATTTTATTTTGGTTTTTTAGGATTACCATTTCCAGAAAAAAGCAAAAATAAAACATATAATGTAGGGAATTCAAAATGACACTTTATTTATGATTCATTTTTGAAACAAAGCCCTAAACACAAACTCATTTGTCTTGGGCAGGACAAAGAGGGAAACTTTTAAAACAAAGCCCTATACACAAAGTTATTTGGGCGGAACATTTAAAAGCAAAGCCCTATAAAACATCTCTCTGCTTTGGGCAAGGCAGGAGGTCAAAATAACAGCGAGGTGATTACTTTGAGCGGCGAACAACATTCGGAACGTCGACAGCTTTCCAGTAGCAACGAACTCCTCTGTGTATTATGTATTCAGGAAAATTCTCCCCAGAATTATCTCCAGTATTGACATTGACCGCTGGTCGAGCAGGATTTGAAGGTCCTGGTTTGTCACCCTTGTTCTTTGTAGAGTTGAAACGGTCTTCTTCTATTTCTTGAAGAGCATAAGACGAGTCACAATCTTCAGAATTTTCAGGATGTATTTCCCAGTCTTCAGGATGAAGAGACTCATTGTCAGCGACACTTTCCGAGTCAGTTGCGGGACCATCTTCCCCTTCATCTTCAAAAATGGCATTTATGTGATAATAACCATCTTCAGGATTGTTAATCTTGGCAGATGCATTGAAGTCTTCAGTAATTTCAGGATGCTGAGAAAATTGACAGGGCTGATAAGCCTCTTCTAGTTGACTATTGCATTCAAAGGAATCTCCCCATCCAGTTGGTTGGATATCCTCAATCGCAATCTTTGAACTTTCAGGCGCAGTATATTTCACCATATAATCAAATTTTCCACTTGGTTGTCCCAAGGTGTCCCAGATTTCTGCAGGAATAAGCTCAGTTTCTTTGCCATTGGATTTCTGTGACGGAGGATACGGTTCTTCCTGAGATATGTATCCCGAGTCATTGAGATAACATTTCCATTCTTCTTCAGGATCGGGTAAACCTTCTTCGATGCATTCTTCGATAAGGACATTAACCTCTTGAGGAATTGGGTTAAGGAATCCTCCACTAATGAATGTTTCTTTGATCGGACGAAGGGTTTCATCCTTCTTGGTGCAGTTTGAGAATGTTGGTGAACATCCGAGACCTGCTCTAGTTTCATTCTTGGTAGGGATCACAACTTGCCCCCAGCCAGTGGTAGTTCCATCTTTTACTACTTTTACCGCCTCTTTGTAAGAAGAGATTGATGCTTTCTTTTTGGAGGATTCGTCTTCTAAAGAGAGACCTTGGAACTGTGTTCCTTCCACATCATCAGCACTAATGAAAGAGAAATTGGATAAATGACTCACCATCAAGGCTTGTTCTCCACTTATTGTTACCAATTTTCCATTTGTTACAAACTTTAACTTTTGATGGAGCGTAGACGTTACTGCCCCTGCTTCATGGATCCATGGTCGTCCTAACAAACAGCTATAAGCAGCTTGAATGTCCATGACCTGGAAAGTGATTTGAAATGTATGTGGACCAATTGTCATGGGAAGGTTGACTTCGCCGATAACAGATTTTCGCGATCCATCAAATGCTTTGACTACTACACCACTGAACTTCATAGGCATTCCTTGGTAAGACAAGCGAGCAAGAGTCGTTTTTGGCATAACATTCAAGGAAGATCCGGTGTCTACCAGCACATTGGACAAAGAGTCTGACTGACAGTTCATAGAAATGTGCAGAGCAAGATTGTGATTTCTACCCTCCTCGGGGAGTTCTTCATCACAGAAGCTTAAATTATTGCAAGCTGTTATGTTGGCTATTATCCCATCAAAATGATCAACAGTCACATCATGATCTACAAAAGCCTGATCCAAAACTCTCATCAGGGCTTCCCTGTGGGCTTCTGAATTCAACAGCAATGAAAGTATTGAGATTTTTGAAGGAGTCTGCATAAGCTGATCCACAATCTTGTATTCACTTCTCTTGATAAGCTTCAAAATTTCGTCAAAGTCAGGATTGACATTGGTTCCACTGGATTGACCAACATCAGTGCTTGTATTACTGATAGGAGTTTCCTCGGGATTTCCCACTGGTGTATTGACAGGATTTTGTCCGGTAGCAGGAGCAACAGGCTGCTTCGGAGGTAGTGGAGTATACACACGTCCACTTCTTGTTACGCGACTCACATCGGCGATATTCACGACAGATGAAAGAGTAGGTAAAGGAACTTCTTTTCCATTCTTTATCATTGTAGCATTGTAGTTGTATGGAACTGCCTTGTCAGAGTCATAAGGAACAGGTCCAGGTAGACAAATGATCAAAGGAGTAACAGGAACCTTTGGCTTGTTGTAGGTAACTTCCATGCGCTCGGGCATGTTGAAATGAGGAACGATGACGTTAACTGTAGGCATTTCCGAGTTGATATCTGAGACTAAAAGCTCATGCGGATAACATCCTATCATGTTAACTTCATTTTCATCCCTATTTCGGTAGATCTGAATAGTACCATTATCCAACAGTACTTGGAGATCTCTTCTCACAATCGAACATCCATGAGGATCTACACAACATATGCTACAGGAACCATAGTGATGCTGGCGAAAACTCGGCCCTCGACAGAGAGTGGCGTGCATTTGTACCAAATTGGCTCTTGAGAAATTGATATTATAGACTCGGTACGGACCAGGACATCCATACACCATGTTTACAACATGCCCTCCATGATTGGGCAGCGGATTTGCTTGCACATTAGGATTCAAATTTCTGAAAGAGAGGAGATTAGATCTAACCAACCTCTGAACTTCATATTTCAAGGCTATGCAATGCTCAAGATCATGGCCAGGTGCTCCTTGATGATAAGGGCATGAGACCTCAGCTTTGTACCACCATGGGAGTTTCTCAGGTACTGGTGGTGGTGCTTTAGTTTGAACAAGACCTCTTTCAATCAAAGCAGGGTACAACTCTGTGTAGGTCATTGGAATCGGATCGAACTGTGGAGCTCTTTGTACACGATTCTGATTATTGTTAAACTGCTGAGCCTGTGGTCGAGGCCGTTGTTGTTGAAACTGCGGGGTAAATCCCGGATTCGGTGCTGTATTAACGGCTGGTGCGATAGCAGCTACCTGTCGTTGACGATTGACATTTCCTCTTGGCCTCCCTTGGGATACCATGTCAACACTTTGTTCCTTCTTCTTTGGGAAACCACTTCCGAACTTTTTGGTTCCGCTTGAAGATCCACCTTCTTTAGTTAGACGTCCTGTTCGGACTCCTTCTTCTAAACGCATACCCATGTTTACCATTTCGGTGAAATCACTTGGAGCACTAGCAATCATGCGTTCATAATAAAACGGACTGAGAGTATTCAAGAAGATCTTTGTCATCTCTTTCTCTTTTAACGGTGGATTAATCTGAGCAGCAGTTTCTCTCCATCGTTGGGCATACTCTTTGAAAGCTTCATGGTCTTTCTGAGCCATGGATCGAAGCTGATCTCTGTCCGGAGCCATATCCGAGTTATACTTGTATTGTCGGACAAAGGCCTCACCTAGGTCATTGAATGTTCGAATATTAGTGCTATCCAAGCCTGTGTACCACTTCAGTGCAGCACCAGTCAAACTGTCTTGAAAGTAATGGATGAGCAACTGATGATTATCTGCATAAGTAGACATCTTCCTAGCATACATCACGAGATGACTTTGTGGACAAGAACTACCTTTGTACTTCTCAAAGTCTGGGACCTTGAATTTAGCTGGTATTTGTACACTGGGAACCAAACATAGTTCCTGGGCATTCTTTCCAAACAAATCTTTTCCACGGATAACTTTAACTTCCAACTGCATCTTGTTAAACTGCTCTTGGAGATCTTCCACAAGGTTACGCTGATTTATGCTATCATCCTGATCATGATAAATCTCATTGCCACCATAAGGAACTGTGTGAACCGTAGGGGTCGGAACTGTCATAGTGGGTTGAGAAAGTGCCATAGTGATTTGGGAAAAAGTTACCCCTGAATGTGGAATAAACGCCGAACCCTGTGCAGCAAGCGCTTCAGTTGTGGTTGTTTGAACCCCGGAAAAATTATGGCGGAAACCTGCACCAAAGCTGAAAGGCGTGCCCCAACCTTCTGGCATGGAGAAAGATGGAATACCGAATGCAACTGTAGAAACTGGAGTAGTGACTTCAGATGTTACTGTTGCTTGACTGTTTGGTGGCGGCGGCTGATTCTGTGCGGCCATTAAGGAGTCAACCAGAGTAGTGAGACTTTCCAATTTTTCCTGAAGGGTGGTCACTGTACCACGGAGCTCAATATTCTCTTGTTCAGAGTGTTCCATTACTCTTCTTCTGTTTGAACGAGTATTGTATCTGTGATCTGATTGCGAGCGCGGTCGAGAAACTTTGAGACGCGACAGCTTGACGATCTATTGGAGAAAGATCCAAAAGATGAGACTCTATACAACAGACTCGATATGCAGAATGATGTATGCAAAAAGAAATTTATGATTTTTCCAAATATTTTAAAGATTATTTTCTTGCAAACATTTGAACACAAACAAATCTTTTATTCATTCATTTTTTTTTATTGCAATAATGGGAAATGTTACAACATTGGAGCGTAGCTCCTTACAAAAGCAAATGATAAATAAAAAAGCTAAACAAATCCTAAACATCTTCATCAGACGAAGAACCAAATGCATTGTGCAGCTTGAGCTTCATGATTTCTTTCCCATAGTGAGCTTTCAACTCGGCCTTTTCAGTCCTCAGCTTGTCAACAGTATCCTTCCAATCATCAGGAGTCGGAGCGTTGCTTGTTGAACCTTCAAGCTTTTTCTTGCTTTCTCTGATATATCTCTTGATTGCAGCGTCTTTCTGGCGAATCTTCTCATCTTTGCTCATGAGCCATCCATCTTGGTAATAGAGAGTTTCTTCGTGATCTTTCACTCTTTTCTTCAACTTTCTATTTTCCACATTAGTTCTACGAAAATTTTCTTCCCAAGCGTCTTTTTCTATCCTCATCTTAGCCAAAGTGTCTTGGTATTCCTCCATAGCGGGAATGTTGGGTCGTTGAGACACTGCAGGAAACATGGGTTTTTCATAAGCATAAGGCATTTGAAACTCCTTTGCTCTTTTCTTTACCCAGCAGGTGTAGGCGTCCATGGCAATGCAATTTCTTTCCTCGCCTTTTTCTTTCCATCGGACGTCGTACCAAGCTCTCACCATTCTTGCTTTCAACCTTTTAGGATTATCCCCTTCTCGGTAGAAGTAACCTTCCACTGTAGGACCAATGGGTTTAATTGAATTTGCATACCCGAGTTGTCGTCGGGCTAGGACCGGATTGTAGTTAATTCCTCCTTGTGTACCAATGAGGGGTACGTTGGCGAACTCCCCACAACTATCAATGGTTTTTGTACCACAGCGAGCCAAGGTATACCAATGAATATCATTATTAGTAAGAGACATAAGTCTTCGAGGCCAACGTAAGCCTTCTCGGTTTTCCATGAAAATAGGAGACTCAGGTAAGTGTGAAACAATCCATTTGAACAACAGAGGTGCACAACATACAATGATTCCACCACCTTGGCGATTCCTATGATGGACAGAGAAATACATGTCACCAAGTAAAGTCGGAACAGGATTCCCAATCAGGAAGATCTTTATGGCATTGATATCAACAAAGTTGTCGACATTGGGAAACAGAACCAACCCATAGATGAGCAAGGCTAGTATAGCTTCAAAAGCTATCATGCTACCAGTTTCGATGAAATCAAAGGCTTTCTTTATTAGGAAGTGTGAAGTTAAACCCGGGAGGTTTCCTTTGGTAGTCCAATTACTCTCTACTTCAGACTTTTTCATGTGGATACTTGCTGCAATGATGTGTGACTTAGGAATGGCTTCCAAACCATTGAAGGGTATTTTGTCAGACACAGGGATACCTAAAAGATTGGCATATTCTTCCAAGGTCGGTACCAACTGGTAGTCTGGAAAGGTAAAACACCGGTAGACGGGATCATAGAACTGAACCAGAGTTTTGAGAAGTCCTTCATCAACATGAGTGTTCAAAAATAGGCAAAAGCTTTCCATAACTTTTCCTAAAATTACAAGGATCTTGTACAGAAGATGCTAACTCTATCAGTTTTTCCACATCAGGCGCTTTGAAACCGTACTTTTTGGTATACCTTTTTTCCATAACTTAATCCTATAATGTTTGCAAAGAAAATTCTCTAAATTTTTTTTGGAAAAATCATGTTTTTATGGAAAAAGATGGGTTTTTTAATGAATGTATGAATGCATGGATGCATGGATGCCACATATTCAAACATGGTAAATCAAACATGGTAGTGAAAACATGGTAACACAAACATGATAACACAAGCATGGTAACGCAAACATGGTAACGCATAGGTTCAAAGGTCCAAAGTCACGAGCATGAGGTCAGAGAACCAAAAATGGGATAGTTCTAGTTAATCACCTGCACAACATGTTCTACTGATACGTCAGAGTCTACATTTTTCTTTCGGATATTACCGGCTTTCCACAATTAAGCTCATGAGCCAGTAATATTCTCAAGAAAAACTCGTCTGAGTGTGGTTCTCCGCATGACAACTAATCCAAGTCTTCACCTGAATAGTTTCTGCACCACAACCTAATAAGGCCAGGATGGGTTGGGGTTCTACGGCCAACTCAGCTTCTACAGTTCAATGAAAGTAATAATATCTTCGCTACGAAACATGCTAAACATATATTACCAACAAGGAACCTCCACTGAGCGGAAGGATTCTCACGTACGCCTGTACATGACTATACCCTCCACCTAATTCTTATGTGTACTTAATCCGGGTTAGGATTTGTCCATAATGTATCACTTGTAACAGAACCACACAAGTAACAGAACCAAAGAACCAAACAAGAACAAAATAAAAACAAAACAAATAGAAATAACCCTTTCTTTGGAAACAATAAAAAGATGGTCCCCAGTGAAGTCGCCATTTTTCTGTCGCGGGCGAAAAATCGTTGTCTTTTTTTTCGGGATGAGACACCTGATGCCTTCTTTGGGCTCGAGTGCTCAAAAAATGATTTTTCTTTTGTACCGACCAAACTTTTTATTATTTCCAAAGGAGGAAAAGGAAAAAAGCTGCAATAACCTAAAAGTGGGGGGAGAGATCTTGGGTAAGAGGGTTGGTTATACGAAGGGAAGTTATCAGCACCCAACGTATCTATAGTACTCTATAGGTTTCTTTGCTTTGTTTTTCATTCCATGTTATTGAGAGGTTCTTGTGAAATAGGTGGGACCTAAGGTGTTTGTTTGATTATGCTCGCAAAGATCATCGCGATCCTCTGCATACATATCTCCTATAGGGAATCAGAGCATCTGTAGCTCGGGGTCTACGGGTGCTAAGGTTTGAGTGGTTTTTTTGTTTTGTTTTGCTCGCCAAGGATACAACCTTGTGCCTACGTATTCTCAAAGGGATGTTGAGAAAGTCAGAGCAATCGTAGTTCCCACTTATGCTAGTGGAAGCAAAGGATAAGAGACAAATGTCATCTCAATGTTCGATGTATCTAATCTATATCATCACATACATCTGTTTGTTTTTGTTTGAAAATCTTTTCATTATAAGCCCTGGGCCATGCCACTTATGGCGCTTAGAATGATAAAGATGTTTTTGTTTGTTTAACCAGCCTTGTGGCAAAAACTTTCAATGAAGTCAGCCTTGTGACAAAAAGTTTTGATTAATCAGCCAGCCTTGTGGCAAAAGTTTCAATGAAGTCAGCCTTGTGACAAAAACTTTGATTAATCAGCCAGTATGGTGGCAAAATGGTTTGATTGATTAGCCAGCCTTGTGGCAAAAAAGTTTGATTGATTGATTGTTTGTGATGATATAGAAGAGATACTCCTATCATAGAGATGATAAATGTCTAATCTCCTAGGGTATTTGATTTGGATATTGGGGATGCTTATAAGAAGCCCGTGGGTCCTTGTACGAAGCCCAAGAGGAGGCTATCCGAGGGTCCTTGCATTGTAACCCCAAGAGGAGGCTATGGGAGGGACAATCCAGGGTCCTTGCATTGTAAGCCCAAGAGGAGGCTATGGGAGGGACAAGTCGTTTGTACAAAGCCCAAGAGGAGGCATGGTATAGTTGGTTTGAGCTCTTAGAGCGATTTCACCGGGAAACCATACTCTATGTCCTAACCTAAACTAGAGAGATTCTTTGCACGAAGCCCAATAGGAGGCTATGGGGAACCTAGTGTTGTACTAAGTTGAACAAGCACACATATCACACATATGAACAAACATGAACAAGTATGAACAGGTACATGAACAAATATGAACAGTTATATATAAGCACATATATATGACAAGGTGTGTGTATATAATGGAGTTTATGAAGGAAATATACCTGTAAGCATGATCCATTTGTATACACGAGAGCTCGGGACTTATACTCGAGGAGAGGTCCACTTGAATTTATTCAAAAGCTATGTAAACAGGTATTTACAAGGGGCTTGGGACTTATACCTACATGGAGGCCCATGGTATTTTTGGGAAGATTTAAAGAAAACCTTCATTTTTGATTTGTTGTTCAAAGTTAAAAAATAAACTGATCGAGGTATGTACAAAAAAGTGTATGTACAAAAAGGCGTACAATGAAATACCTAATTTCATGTACGGGAATGGGACTTATACCTACGTGGAGGCCCATGTTTTATTTTATAAAACATGGTTGATTGTTTATTTACAGACGCGTTGTTTGAAAAACTGTTTGAAAGTTTTTTTTGAAAGAGTTTTCTGTACAAAGAAAAACTGTAAAAAGAAAGAGGAAAGGGACTTATACTCTCTAATATTCGAGAGGCCCCACATCGTTTTGAAAATCAATTGATCAATTAAAAAGATTTAATCAATAGTTTCCTTTGAAATCAAAAAGAAATGGTTTATCGTTTTGAAAAGAATTGTGATCGCTTGTTTAAAACGATTTGAATTTTGAAAGAAGTTAGTTTAATCAAGATAAGCAAAAAGATTATACTTAATTAACACTTAGATGATTAGGGTTTGCTCAAAAAATATTTACAAGTGATTATGTTTGAAAATCAAATGAAAAACAATATTTTAAAGTATTAAAAAACACTTAAAAACAGGTCATTTTAAACTCAATTAAAAATACATTAAATAAATATATTTTTGTGATTTTTTTGGATATTCATAAAATACATATATTAAATGAGAAGTGTTTAAAAAATGAAGAAAAAATGAATTAGTTTGGTTAATTAATTAATTAAATGAAGTTTGTGTAAAAAATGAAAAAAATAGTGTTAAAAAAAAGGTTTGTCTCCACAAGGGTTTGAACCCACGCCCTGAGTTTGAAAGGTGAAAAATAATACCACTGGGCCACCTGCGTGGCTCAGTTATATTATACCTTTATTTGTTTTTGTTTGGAAAAAAGTTTGTAATAACAGTTTTGAAAAACAAGTGAAAATGAGAGTTTTGAGAAAATATTGAAAAAATGGTCCCAGGGGGACTCGAACCTGGGACATTGAGGCGAGTGAGAGACTTAGAGGCAAGCTGGCAACCGCTGGGGCGGTGATACATCCATTATCCTAACTCATTTCATTTCATTATATAATAAACAGAAATTTGAATTTTGTTTTAAAACACGCGCCACTATTCATCATCATCATCATCATCGTTGTTTATGAAACAGAGTTCCCCATGGCTATTCCAAATTCGAACTTCATCAAAACTCAATCATTTTTAACAAAGTAAAGATGCATCTTGCTCGAAATTTAACCACGAATTCAATGATGTAAACAATTAAAGCTAACAATCAGAGATGCTCATGAATTTTGGAGATCCCAAATTAAACCCTAGCTGAACAAACTCAAAATTCTCGAGCCACAGTCAATTTTAACGCAAGTTATGGATTCAGTTAGCTTTAGCATGATCATATGAACAATTCACTCTTTAAAATTTATGCTAAATATGCATGAATCATGATCTCCAAAAACGCATAAAAACTTACCTTGGCTGGAATTTCCAGAACTCGAGAGAGTGCTTCCAGATGCAAACTTCTGATCCTATTAGCTTCCTTAAGTGTATTTGAGTGTGTTCCAACCCTCACAATGCTTTGAAACTTGTTGAAACTCCATGACCAAATCAAAGTGCAGCTTGCTGATTTTTGAATGAGAGAGTTTGATTGGCACGATACCAGAAGCAATTTTATGGTTTGGATGAGTTCTATATGATGTATATGAGGTGTTGGAAGTGGAAATTTGAGGGATGCACGAGTGGATTTTGTTTTGGCAAGTTTTGGCTCACTTTGTGCATAAATGGAGGTTGAAGAGTGATTATGTGTTTTGGGTGTTTTTGAGAGGTGTGAATGGTTCACACAACTTCCATATGATGTTTAGGAAGTGTTAGAAGCATCACTTTGCTTAAAACTTCAAAGGTTTGGAAATTGGTATTTCTCCCTCTTTGAAAACTCATGAAACTTACAACTTAAGAAAGAAAGAGAAAACCAATTCTTTGAGAGGTTTGGTGTGATTTTGAATGTGATTTCCATCTCTATTTATAGGCCATGAAATCTGATTACAAGCCTTGGCAAGTTGAGAATGCAATGATGGTTTTGGCTTAAGAGATAAAAGAGAATATTTCCATTTAATGCTTTAGGTTAAAAACCTAAACCATGGTTAAAAAACTCAAGTTCCATAATATTCTCTCCAATCTGATCTTTAGAGATAAGAACCTTTCTGTCATCATTTCATTTGATCATTTCTTGCATTATTGGTCATATAGTATAAGAACTTTGTGAGAAAATGGTGAAAATTCAAGCATAAGGACCTCTAATGACAAAATTCAAAACCATAGCTCCACTTCATAATTTTTCATGCTCTTGATCATTTTGGAAAGCTCATGTTACACACTTCAAAACCCTAGTTGAAGGTTTCTTCAAGACCTTTAAGGAAATGGGTGAAAAAGATCCATGAACTTTGAAGAAAATGAAGTTTTAAGTGAAATTTTCAAAAGATACCAACTTTGAAGCTCCATATCTCTTAAATGGTTGATCTTTTGGAAAAAAATTATATGTGACAAAGTTGTTTATTGGATCAAAATCTACAACTTTCATGTTGGAAGTTTTTTTCAGTTTGTAGGTGAAATTTTGAGTTATTCCCTTCCAAAGTTTGGAAAAAACCATTGAAAAACACTTAGAAAATTTTCTAAGTATGAAAGTCAAACTTTTGACTATTTGATTCTTGATTGGTTTTCTTGATTTTTCTTGATCAAATGACTTCATATATCATATATTGATGATTCAAAACTTCAAAAGTCATGGTTGACCAAAATTCTCCAAAAGTCAATGGTAATCTTGTACAGTTGACTTTTTCAAACGAATCGCGTTTTTGGAGATTTCAAATGAACCAAGCTATCCTCACCAAATGAATGGTATGAATGGATAATATTGAAGCATTAGAGGATATTGAGCCATGATTTGAGTTGTGGCACCATGTCCTGATTAAAAAGGCAGTTGTTCAGTGAATTAGGTCAAAAACCCTAATTGTCGACCTGATGAAATTGATGACTGTGGATCTTGAATTGAGATGTAATTCCCATTAGATGTTGTCATAGGGATTATTTGAAGATGATTGAAACCTTTGATTGACTTCCTGGGGATTTTTAGGGTTTCCCAAATGTGATCCCTGATTTCAGTCCCTGATAGTTCAAAACCCTAATCTGATGATTTGAAATTTCACTGTTGATCAATCCTTGTGTAGGAGATGTCTTGAGCCAATAGATTAGGCCAAAATGATGTACTTGGGGTCTTGAGGTCATGTCCCAAGTCATTAGGTCAAATCCTGAGCAGAAGTCAGGAGTATGCTGTCTTCAGTCAAAACCCTAATCTGGTTGGTTCAGAGCCTTTGAGCTTGTTGAAATGAATCTCTGAAGACCAAATGTTGATTTTTGATGAAGATGATTCATTTGAGATGAAGGGAGAACAAAACCCTAATTGATTGTTGCTTGTACTGATGAGTGATTTCTTGTTTAAATCCTGCTGAGTCACAAGTAGCAAACACAAGCTATGCAATTTGTTAGAGATGCAAATGGCGAAGTGGTGGGAAACGTGTTTTCTTATGGTCATCACCATTGCTACGGTGATCATGTCTTTTTTCTGTCTACAAAGCCCGGAACACTGTGGACCTGGGATTCTTGCACTCCCAATCATCTACATGTTATTATTTGTAGCATGGGTTATTAATCGTCATTCTTAAAATTTGCCGTATTTCTTATTTCTTAAATGTACCGTTTATTCGTCGTACTGTTCAATATAGTATGTAATATTTGTACTGTCAGTATTAAATGTTGTACTATTTGTCATAATGTTGCTTAATTATTCAGATAATATTTTGTGTGTTTTCTGCCAGTCAAATATTCATTTTTCTGTGCATTAAATGATTTTCAGGGTTATTATCGGTAATTTTGCTCGCATACAGTAAATATTAGTTATTTATTATGTCTGTGTTTTTAACAAATCATGTAAATAAACTTTCATCTTTCACATAAAAAAAAAACAACAAAAAGAAAATTAACTTTGACTGTTGATTTTTCACTCTAACTGCTACATTAATACCTGAACAGTCAGTTGACAGTCAAACTGCCGGCAGTACGATTCTCAGTGTTTTGTACCATCAATCAAATCAATATTTTACAATTCAAAATTCCAAGATTTTTGTCCTAGAAGTCTTCTGAATATCACATGATTAACAGAGACTCAACAATGCACAAAAATCAGGTACGCTTAACTGTCTCCTACACAAACAGTCCCTGACTAGGGTTTTCTTGTTTTTACAGGAGAAACAAGTTTTTGAGACCTCAAATGGATTTCATGGACATCCATATATCTCAAAGTACCATCACACAAATTTTCAGACTTCAATTCACTCAGACGCACCGTCAGCAGCTCGAACAGTCAACAGACGATCCGTTTGACCAAAAAAGTCAACAGACAGTCAAAAATGAAATTTTTTGTCAACATCCATATTTTGTCAAAAGATTCATCATTTGATCATTGGATGATCATAATTCATCAAGGAAAGATCAAAAATCAACAAAACCCTAAGATTCAAAATTAGGGTTTTCTCCTAAAAAGTCAACTGAACTTTGACTGGCCATAACTCTCTCCTCCTTCATCCAAAAAATTCAAACCAAAGTTCATTTTGAAGGAAATTCAATTATCTTTCAAATGCAATTGATCCCATGGTCATTACATTCACCATTTGAAAAATATGAACAAAGACAATACAGGTCATTTTCAAAGTCAACAAAAAGACACTTTTTTCAAAAGGACACACAAGGAGCATCAAAAATCATTTTGACATGAGACCAAAGAAATTGGTTAGAGGACTCTTTGAGGTTTCCAAAAAGTGCAAGATCTCCTTGATATGACAAAAATTGAGGGATTTACACCTTGTTGAAGTTGGCTAAATTTTGGGAAAATGCATAAAACCAACATTGCTCAAAAATGTATTTTTTCCAAATGGGGCCAAGTTTTCATGGTTCAAACATGTTTGCCATAATACTATGGGCCTCCCACGACCAAGACAAAGCCCACACCATTTTTATCCATTTTTGGCTTAATTTTATCTTATTTTAAGATTAAAAGAAAAAAGAAAATGGAAGGATAATGGATAGCTTAAATCTTAAGCATGACTCACCAAGAATCTTCAATTTTCTGCAGAAGATTGAGGTACAAGGCAAGAGCATTGAAGAGAAGCAAGACTTGGTCAACAATTCAAAGGTTTTTAATTTAGAAAAATCAAGAATTCAACAAAGGCAACTAAAGGCTTCTTGGCTTCAATTCTAAGCACAACATAGCCTATATAAAGGCTATAACACTTCACAAACAAAGGAGAACGAAATCAGAGCCAAACTTCTGCTTGTAACACACTTGTAATCTCTTAAATTTTTCAAAGAAATTTCAAATTCGAATTTTGAATTCAAGTCAGTTTCCATACAAACTAAACATTCAAATACCTTCCTCAAGCATCACTGAACATATTCCAATCATTTCCAAGCCTTGAAACTCACTGAACTAAGCACTATAGGTCACGATTTGTTCGAACTAAAATCGACTTGTCTCTCATAATCCATGCATGTTTGACAAGATGTAGACATATATTTAAGTTTAGTTTGATGTCCTGATCGTTTCTGGACATTTAATTAAGGTTTGGTTGAGTAATCACGAAGTTACCATTTTAGGGTTCATAATCTCAAAATTAGGGCTTTCTCAAATAGGCAAAATTACAGGTTCTAAGTGGTACCATTGAATTCGTATGGACTAGACGAATCAAACGGGCATGTCGCGCCAAATTTATATTCATGTTTGACCCTATTTGCTATTTTGCAGGTTTAGGAGGTATCTATTACAGCGATTTTATCACTAAAACGTTATTAAAGGTGCTGGCTGGAGGTTGAAGACGATGAGGTGTCTCCACCTCATTGGATAGAACGCAATAACCTCTTATTCTGTGCTTTGCAGTCTATGCTTTTGCCATACGCCTCACTTTAATCACCTTCTGATCCACTTGCCAGCTCATCCTACGTCCCTGACACGCCAGTCCATACCATGGACTCTCCAATCACCCACATCTGATTAGTATCCTTTTATTTTCTATTTTTATTTTAATTTCCTTGTTAAATTAATTAAAAATAGTTTTAAATATCCAAAAAATACACAAAAAATATTTTAAGTTGCTAAAATAATATATTATTTTCTGATATAAAAATATTTTATTTTTCTTCATAATTTAAATATTTTGCATAATTAATTAGTATATATTTATATATTTGCTTTTTAATTATTTCAACCAATCAAAAAATCATAAAAAAAAATTGTTCTTTATATTAAATATTGTTTCTATATTATAAACTAATTTTGTACATATTTTGAATAATTTTCTCTTCAAATTTTAATTATTTGTATAATTATTTGTATAATTATGTATTAATTAACTTAATCAATTTCAAATCAATTTCAAAAATTCCAAAAAAATTAGTTTTGTTTTAAAATTAATTAAAAAGCATTTTGAACATATTTTGAACTTAAATTTTAGGTTTAAATTTTGTTTCCATCTTTTTCTCATTTTAATTTAATTAATCATGCATTAATTATAATTAAAATAAATCATAAAAAATCCAAAAAAAAAACATGTCTTTATTTTCTTGCAATTTAAATTCCTAGATAAATGTATAGGTTGCCAAACTCATGTAAATAGGCATAGTTTACATTCCCTGCACAATCGATGTAATAGCGTAGATTTATTTTCCGCATTTTACATTTCCGCATTTTAAATTCCAGCACATATAAACTGCGTGTATGTCAAAGATAAAATAAAACCGTTAGATCACTAACTCCAAAAGATAAAATACCTGAATCCAAACACAATCGCACTTGCACCTCCTAAGGTAATCCCTTATCATTCTTTTCAAAATCAAAGTCAAATTCTACTATTTCGAGTACAAAATCGAACCTTTTGTTTGTATCCAGTGAAAGGATAGATTTTTAAAGGAAATAGGATAAAGACCTTACAACTCAGGGTAGACCTCCTAATTTGCTTGCTCAAATCAAAACAAACAAAATTCTCATACACTGTTGTTTTTCAAAATAAAACTTTCCAAAAAGACAATACTTTGTATACATCCAAACAAGGATCATTACAAAGTTAACGTTCTTTTTCCAAAACATCTTTTGAAAGATAAAAACACTTTGTATACATCCGCACAAGGATCATTACAAATTCAACTTACAAAGGTATTTCAAACCACATATGAGCATTTTAAAGCAATTGAAAAGTGATCGAAAATAAGTGAGCTAAGCAAACTTAAGAGCCCATGGATAACCATGGATACAAAGGGTGCTAACACCTTCCCTTTGTATAACCTACCCCCTTACCCAGAATTTCTTAAAGGTCTTTTTTCTGTTTCTTTTATAAACCTTTCCTTAATTGGATAAAATAAAATGTCGGTGGCGACTCTCTGAATTTTCAAAAAAATACGAAAGCAGAAACAATAAAAAGAGTCAGTTCACGTATCTCTCCGCGAGAGGTATGGACGAAAACGGAGGTCCACAGAACTGGCGACTCTGCTGGGGACTATTACTTTCAAAACAAAATGTTTTCAAAAGGGGTTACCTTAAGAGAATAGATCACTTCGATGTTTTCAATTGATTGTCTTGATTGCTCTTTTTTCTCAAAGGTTTGTTTGGGTATTTTGCTTGTGTGGAAGATTCTAACCCGAATCTCGAGATACCTTAAGTATATGACAATAGACCAAGGAAACTGTACGGCATGTACCGATACGGTTGATCTGGTAGTCATCGTTAGTGCGATACTTTGGTTTATACTGATGTCCCTTGAAAACGATCAAGGAGTATATTAGGCTTCCGAAATGTCATTAAACACTAATTTGTCTTAGAACCTTTTTAGTTGAACTTGACTTGTGGCCTATTAAGTGGCTAGCTTTGAAATTGATCGAAGTTAGTTATCCTCGAGGAATATTTTGATCGGCCGCTCGAGCGCCGTATTGAGATGTTACCTCCAAGGATCATAGAACCCAAATACTATTCTAGGACAGGTTTTAACCAACTCAACTTCAGTGGGGAGGGTATCACCTATCAGCTCCATGCAGGCCTTTAAGCCTAAGGCTATTGTTCGATTTGTTTTTGTGTGCCACATGTTTGACATCATAAGCATCATAAGCATATCATTTTCTCACTAAGCACTTCAAGGATCAAAGAGTTTACCTTTGTTTATTTACAGGTAATGGCTCCCGCCACCAGAGATTACATCCGAATCAACATCTTAACGGTACCATCTGAACTAAAAGACTTAGTATCAGAATTCCCCAGGAATGTTCAATTCACCGAAAGGCATGGTCACCTACTCCATTTGGTTACCTCAAAATTTGAAGAAGACATGATACGGGTCCTGTTCCAGTTCTTTGACCCTAAACATCATTGCTTTACCTTTCCTGATTACCAGTTGGTACCCACTTTGGAAGAATTCTCTGAACTAATTGGATTACCTGTTCGAAATCAATTACCTTTCACTGGTTTGGAAAGGATTCCAAAACCTGAAGTCATTGCTGCTGCCTTACATTTGCGAAAATCAGAAATCGAGTCCAATTGGGAAACAAAGAGTGGAGTTAAGGGTTTGCTTGCTAAGTTCTTAATGGAAAAGGCTCGATTACTACTAGAAAACAAAAGTTATCCAGCTTTTGAGGAGGTTGTGGCCCTTTTGATCTATGGGCTGGTTTTATTCCCTAATCCCGATCAGTTCATAAGTGTACACATCATCAACCTTTTCCTAACCCGTAACCCGGTACCAACATTGCTGGGAGACATTCTACATTCTCTACACACTCGTACCATGAAGAAACGAGGAACTCTTATGTGCTGTATACCACTACTGGCTAGGTGGTTTACATTTCATCTTCCCCGATCAGTGTTGAGAAATGAACAAAGAATGCAATGGTCTCGCAGGATTATGTCTTTGTCTCATTCAGATATCCGGTGGAACAACTTCTTTCAAAGAGACATTACTATCATTGATCATTGTGGAGAGTACCCTAATGTGCCACCCCTTGGCATCAAAGGGGGCATCACTTACAATCCCTCTTTGGCTCTACGCCAATTCGGATATGCAAGGAGCAACGGTCCTCATGACATGATTATCCATGGCATTGTGTTTGATTACGAGAATGATTCTCATAGACACCGACGAAGGTTCATACATGCATGGGGCAGTATCTATAGAATAGAAAGCAAAACCTTGGGGCAATGGAATTTTATCCCTATGGAACCTTACCTCAGATGGGTCCGTACTCATGCTCAGAAACTCATCATGCCATATCGCGCCATTCTACCTGTGACTATTGAGCCAGAGGTCGAAGGAGACGAACCCCACGTTATTCTACACCCGGATATGCCAACTGACCTAGAAGAGTTGCAAAAATCTTGGGTTCAACTAAAAGAGGAAAGAGACACCTTCAAAGCACACTGTCAAGACTATGAGAGAAGGATATTGGAGCTCACCGAACATCTTCAAGAAGAACAGCAGATCAACACATTCCTGGGGGCAAAAAGAAAGCGTCCATGGGAGACCTGAGGGATCATTCATTTCCTTTATTTCTGTTTTGTAAGCCCAAATGAGGCAAAGAAAAAAAAAGCAAAAAAAAAGAAATAAATTGTTTAACTAATGTTTGTTTCTTCTTTGTTTTAACAAATCTAAACTCTAAGATCCTTGAAAACATTGCACACACATTGCATTCACATACATTGCATTCACATTCACATACATTGCATTCACATACATTGCATTCACATACATTGCATTCACATTCACATACATTGCATTAACATACATTGCATTCATTACATTGCATTCATATACATTGCATATACATTGCATCCATTCATACACATTGCATAACAGGTTCACATGACGAATTTCTCATCTTCTCGCTGTTTATTTCAGTCAGAAGAGATGGAATCTGAAATGAGCATCAAGAATCTCGAAGCACAGAATGCCCAAGTTCAAGTGGCAATTCTAGAACTGGCAAAGGGGCAACAAGAACTGAAAGCCCTGATGATCAAGAAGAAAAAGAAGCCCAGAGGATCTGTAGGCGTGAGTCACCTGAAAAGGAAGATCAAAATCCCAGTCAAAAAGTTCAAAAAGCCACCGATCCCTGAAACAGTCGGTGATGATGAACAAGGAGACAATCACAGCAACCAGGGTTCTGCCAAACCCTCTCTCTCTTCCAATGAAGAAGATGATCATTCTGGGGACGAACCGGATAATGACAAGTACCAACAGCTGGAAGAACGTATGAAAGCTATGGAGATACAAAAAATACCTGGCTTAGATTTCAATGATCTGGGACTCATCTCGGATGTTGTTATCCCTCCGAAATTCAAAGTTCCTGTCTTTGCAAAATATGATGGAGTTTCTTGCCCAAAACTACACCTGAGATCCTATGTGAGGAAGATACAACCTCATACAACAGATAACAAATTGTGGATTCACTTCTTCCAAGAAAGTCTGTCGGGTGGTACTACCAGCTGGAAAGTACCAAAGTCCATACCTGGGAAGATTTAGCTGCTGCTTTTTACAAACAGTACCAATACAATGCTGATCTTGCACCAACCCGTACTCAACTAAGGGGCATGTCCATGGCACCAAAAGAAAGTTTCAAAGGATATGCACAAAAGTGGAGAGATATGGCTGGAAGGGTTCAACCACCCTTATCGGATCGCGAGCTAGTCGACATGTTCATGGGCACTCTAACTGGCCCTTTCTATAGTCATTTGCTAGGAAGCTCATCATTAGGTTTCACTGACCTAATATTGACTGGAGAACGTGTCGAAAGTGGCATTCAAAATGGAAAAATTCAAATAGGCTCCGCCTGTGGTACTACAAAAAGGCCCATCAGCGGGAGAAATGAGGTCAATACAATGCAAATTCAGAAAGGTCGCAAAAATGAGCAGCATCAATCTGTAGGGGCAGTTCTGATCTCCGCATCTGCGCCTCAAAAAGATCAACAGCCAAAATATACGCGTCGACCAGATGCACCAAGAAGAAATTTCACCAGAATCAACATGCCAATCTCTCAGGCATTGCAGCATTTGCTAAAAGCAGATCTGATCACATTAAAAGGTCCTCCAAAGAATGTCAACACTTCCTCTCCGAGTTATCGCCCTGAAGCAACATGTGCCTATCACTCAAACTGTCCAGGACATGACGCAGATCACTGCTGGGCCCTGAAAAATACAAGATATGATAGATGCTGGGGAAATTGAGTTCGATCCTCCAGAAACTCCAAATGTCATCACTGCACCTATGCCAAAGCATGACAAAACTGTTAACGCTATCCTGGACACTGTTTACATCTATGATGTGAACGAATTATCAACTCCACTCTGCGAAGTCAAAGGAAAGCTAATCCAAGCTGGTTACTTTCCAGGATGTGACCCCGATTTCTTTTATTGCTCATACCTGCCCAATGGTTGTGAAAATCTGAGAATGGGAATTCAAAAGTGGATGGATCGCCGTATCATTATGTTTGAGAGGCTCCCTTCTATGGACATGTTATGCGAAGTCTTTGCAAACGGGATAAGAATAGAGGATGTCTCAGTGATCTCCAGTTTACCATTCAAAATCTCTGCCAAGGCTCCATTCAAAATTTCTGCTACACTCAAAGTGGCATCAGTAGTCATTGCTAGTCCAACTCCTTTTCCATACTTATCAGACAAAGCTGTCCCATGGGGTTACGACACTAATGTTTATGTTCATGGAGTTAAGCAGGGTACCTCGACTGAAGAGGCCGCAAAGTTAACTACTCCAACTGTGGATAATATCGTGGGTACCAGCAAGATCACAAGAAGTGGAAGAATCTTTTCACCAGAAATTTCTCCAAATGTTGCTGCTGGTCCAGTCCGAGTCCCAGTTCCTAATCAAGATGACAGCGCTCGAGGCAAAGAGCCACAAGTTGAACAAGTTCAAACCCCGGTGGAGATCACTGCTGAGGATCCATCAAAGCAACAAATGGAGGAAATATTGAAAATCATCTGCAAAAGTGATTACAATATTGTTGAGCAACTAGGGCACACCGCTTCAAAAATCTCAATGCTATCTCTGCTAAAATATTCAGAAGCTCATGCCAAAGCTCTGATGAAGATCCTGAAAGCTGCGCATGTGCCTCAAGAGATCTCAGTCGACCAATTTGAGAATTGTGTTGCCAATTTAACCGTGAACAATGGCCTCGGTTTCTCTGATGTGGATCTAACTCCTGCTGGAAAAAATCACAACAAAGCCCTACATATCTCCATTGAATATAATGGCACTACTCTATCTCATGTGCTAGTAGATAACGGTTCTTCTTTGAACGTGTTACCGAAAACAGTACTAGAAAAGCTTGACTTCCAAGGAATTGTGTTACAACCAAGTGATGTTGTGGTAAGAGCCTTTGACGGGTCAACAAGAACGGTATACGGAAAATTGAACCTCCCAATCAGAGTGGGTTCCCAGATCTTTGATTCTATCTTTTACGTAATGGAAATTCACCCAGCCTATTCCTGTTTACTTGGACGCCCTTGGATACATGGGGCAAACGCTGTAACTTCTACCCTGCATCAGAAGTTAAAATATCCAGTAAAAGGAAAGATTGTCACAGTCTATGGCGAAGAGGAATATGTGGTTAGTCACCTAAGCAATTCCAAATATGTTGAGTTGGAGGACGAATTCATCGAAACTCCCTGCCAATCTTTTGAGGTGGTCTCTCCAGATGTATCTACCACCAAGCATATTCCTGCTACTCCAACTACAGCTATGGCTTCTCTCAAAGATGCCAAAGCTATGATTGAACAAGGCGATTGCACAGTATGGGGACAGCTTCCCGATATACCCTACAAATCCGACAAGCTAGGCCTGGGCTATGATAGTGAAAATCAAAAGAATGATCAAAGTCCTCGTTCTGGAGGATTAATGTCACACTTCGTCAGCCAAGAGGTAAACGCCATTGAAGATGAGGGAGTGTTTTTGAACCATATCATTCAGCCTTATCCAGATGAAATTCCACCCATTTCCATGGGAATGTGGGATGCTGTGGGAGAACCAAGTGGCGGGTATAATTATCAGTATACCGCACCTCAGAATTCTTATATTGCTATGGAAGACATTACCCCGACTGAATGAGGCGATCAATTTGGAAATGACAAAAGTTTCACAAGTCCCGTCGCTGAGCAATATCAAAATCCACCCAAAGAAGTATGGGATACGCTAGGAGAACCCAGTGGCAAATATGACTATATGGTGAAATATTCCGCTCCTCCGAGCTCACAAATTGCTATGAAGGACATTGTCCCAACTGGATGGGATGAACATTACGATGACAATTTCGCTCTTGAAGAAGCCAGGGAAATACCAAATAACGAGGGTTGCTTTCTGTCACAATACACTCCTCACCAGGATGCACAAGTCTCTATTCAAAACATCATCCCGACTGCATGGGACGGCCTTATCGAGCATCTTGCTCAGCCAACAGAGATATCTCAGCCTGGGCTCTCGTATCCAGCAGAATATATCCCTTATCCCGAAAGATCACCGGCTCATTTTCCCACTAATGAAATCAATGTTGTGGAAGATGAAGAAGACAACTGCAAAAGGAACAGCTGGATACTCCCTGCTCACAACAATGGATTGAACAACTGGAAAGCTGAGGATGTGATCTCCTTTGACCAGGAGTAAATGCCATTCCCTGTTTTCTTTGTGTATATTGTGCAAAGATAAAAATGGTTCCTGAACTATCAAACCATGAGCCTGAAAGCCGTGTGCCTTGCCCGAAGCGCACTGGTCCTTTTATAAGGGCTTATCATATCATGATCATGTGCATTCAATAAAATCATGGGACGCTTGCATATTTAAATTTTGTGATCCTTTTTCTTTCTTTCTTTGCTTTCAAATAGCTATGTTTTTTTTCACACACACTCACATAAATAAAATGCAGATTCACATACACTTTGGATCCAGTCAATAACGATTCTGCTATTGCCCATCATGACTTTGAAAATCCGATCTACCAAACTGAGGACGAAAGTGAGGAAGATTGTGAAGTACCAAGAGAACTTGCAAGGCTGCTAGAACAAGAAGACATGACCATACAGCCTCACGAGGAGCCAATTGAGGTCATCAACTTGGGCAGCAACGAGGAAAAGAAAGAAGTCAAAATAGGGGCTGATTTAGAACACAGCATCAAGCAAAGACTGATTCAAATGCTGCGAGACTACGTCGAGGTATTCGCCTGGTCCTATGAAGATATGCCAGGCCTTGACACGGACATTGCAGTTCATCGCCTGCCAATCAAAGAAGGTAGCACTCCAGTCAAACAGAAACTACGAAGGAGTAGGCCTGATATGTCAAAAAAGATCAAAGACGAGGTTGAAAAACAGTTCAATGCCGGATTCCTAAAAGTTGTAAGTTATCCTCCTTGGATAGCTAACATCGTGCCTGTACCTAAAAAAGACGGGAAAGTCAGAATGTGCGTGGACTACAGAGATCTGAACCGGGCAAGCCCCAAAGATGATTTCCCTTTACCACACATCGATGTACTGGTTGACAATACCGCACAATGCAAGGTATTCTCCTTTATGGACGGATTCTCAGGGTACAATCAAATCAAGATGGCACCCTAAGACATGGAAAAAACAACCTTCACAACACCCTGGGGAACCTTTTGTTACAAAGTAATGCCCTTTGGTTTAAAGAACGCAGGAGCAACCTATCAACGTGCAATGGTAGCTCTGTTCCATGACATGATTCATCAGGAGATAGAGGTGTATGTCGATGATATGATTGCAAAATCCAACACCGAGGAAGAACATCTGGGTCATTTACCCAAGTTGTTTGACAGACTCAAGAAATACAGGTTGCGACTGAACCCAAATAAGTGTACCTTTGGAGTAAGATCCGGCAAACTCTTAGGTTTCATCGTCAGCAACAAAGGTATTAAGGTTGATCCCGCCAAGGTCAAAGCCATTCAAGAAATGCCTATACCTCGTACCGAGAAACAAGTCAGAGGATTCTTGGGACGTCTGAATTACATCGCCCGATTTATTGCCCACATGACTACTACTTGTGTGCCGATCTTCAAACTGTTGCAGAAAGATCAAGTGGAAAGGTGGAATGACCAATGCCAGTTAGCCTTTGATAAAATCAAAGAATATCTCCAAAAACCTCCAATATTGTTGCCACCTGTGGAAGGAAGACCTCTGATAATGTATCTAACTGTGTTAGAAGACTCAATGGGGTGTGTACTAGGACAACATGACAAGTCCGGCCGAAAGGAGCACGCAATCTACTATCTTAGCAAAAAGTTTACCGATTGTGAAACAAGATACTCACTACTCGAAAAAACTTGAGGTGCCTTAGCTTGGGCGGCTCGCCGACTAAGACAGTACATGCTAAATCACACCACTTTCCTAATCTCCAAGATGGATCCTATCAAATACGTGTTCGAAAAACCTGCTCTCTCTGGAAGAATAGCAAGATGGCAGATGATCTTAACAGAATACGACATTCAATACACTTCACAAAAAGCAATCAAAGGAAGTGTGGTAGCTGATCATCTGGCTCATCAAGCAGTGGATGATTATCAAGCATTGAACTTTGACTTCCCAGACGAGGACATTATGCTAGTCAATGACTACAAACAACCAGGACCAGAAGAAGGACCCGAGCCAGGATCCCGGTGGACTATGGTTTTTGACGGAGCTTCTAATGCACTTGGCAATGGCATCAGAGCTGTGATCATTTCCCCCACAGGAGGTTATACACCATTCACTGCCAGATTATGCTTCAACTGCACTAACAATATAGCCGAATACGAAGCATGTATTCTGGGTCTTAAAGCTGCAATCGATCTAAGAATCAAATTCCTGGAAGTCTACGGAGACTCGGCCTTGGTAATCTACCAAATCAAAGGGGAATGGGACACGAAGCACCCGAATCTAATTCCTTACAAAGAATATGTGCTAAGTTTGATTCCTTATTTCAAAGAAATCACTTTTGAACACATCCCACGCGAGGAAAATCAACTAGCTGATGCCCTAGCTACCATGTCATCCATGTTCAAAGTCAGGTGGGACAACGAGGCGCCGATGATCACCATTTAAAGACAAGATGAACCATCCTATTGCAATGAGATCGATACCGAAGGAACAGAAGAAAAACCATGGTTCCATGAAGTAAAAAGATATCTCGAAGCTCAGGAGTACCCTGAAGGGGCATCCATTAACGACAGAAAATTTCTAAGGAGATTTGCAACCAAATTCTTTCTAAGTAATGGAACCCTATACAAACGCAACCATGACTCGACTTTACTTCGTTGTGTAAACAAGAAGGAAGCAGAACAAATCATGGGAGACATACACGATGGTGCCTTCGGTACTCATTCAAGTGGACATACAATGGCTAAAAAGATCCTGAGAGCAGGTTATTACTGGTCTACCATGGAAACAGACTTCCATCATCACTCTCGAACCTGTCACAAATGCCATATATATGCTGACAAAATACATGTACCTCCAGTTCCATTAAGCGTCCTGACGGCTCCTTGGCCTTTTGCAATGTGGGGTATTGATATGATTGGAGAAATCAATTCTACTGCCTCCAACGGACATCGCTTTATCCTGGTTGCTATTGACTACTTCACAAAGTGGGTAGAAGCAGCTTCATTTGCTTCTGTCACCAAGAGTGTGGTGGCCCGGTTCATCAAATACAATCTCATTTTTCGGTATGGCATCCCTGAACGGATTATCACGGACAATGGCACAAATTTAAACAACAGAATGATTACTGAACTTTGCACACAGTTCAAGATCAAGCATCATAATTCCTCTCCATATCGACCAAAGATGAACGACGCGGTGGAAGCTGCCAACAAGAACATCAAGAAAATCATACAAAAAATGACAGTAACCTACAAAGACTGGCATGAGATGTTACCTTTTGCTCTTCATAGTTATCGCACATCTGCGCGTACTTCAACAGGGGCAACTCCATTCTCCTTAGTCTATGGTATGGAGGCAGTTCTTCCAATTGAAATTCAGATTCCTTCCCTAAGGATTATGAAAGAAGCCAATATAGACGAAGACGATTGGATTCAAACACGGTTGGACCAGATAAACTTGATTGATGAGAAAAGGCTCGCAGCTATTTGTCATGGTCAGCTATACCAAAAGCGTATGATCAAAGCCTTCAACAAAAAAGTCAAAAGTCAAGCATACCAAACTGGTGGCTTGGTTGTCAAACGCAACATCTTACCACAAGGTGATCCCAGAGGCAAATGGACTCCCACCTACGAGGGACCATTCATAATCAAGAAAATATTCTCCGGCGGCGCCATGTTGCTTACCACCATGGATGGCGAGGATTTCCCACACCCTGTGAATGCTGACATAGTCAAAAAATACTTCGCTTAAAAAACAGCTCGCTAAGTTGAAAACCTGAAAGGGCAACTTAGGCAAAAATTAGAGACTAAACAAATACTATCCCGGTAGGCTGAAAACCTGAAAAGGCAGCCTAGGCAAAAGTTAGGGAATAAAGCGTACAATTGTGTTCCGTTCAGCTGCCTACTCACCGTCAAGATTCAACACATCAAAGACACCGATCAGTCCAATCACTTTCTTCCAACAAGTGAGGGATGAGATGCTCGAAGACAGATTAGCAATAGCAGAATTGAAACTTGACTGGGTTGTTTTCACATAGCTATTTATCTTTATAAATATTTTCCAAAGCTTTATGACAATTTCCTACTTCTAGGATTGTTGTCTCCCCGTGCTAATCAGCCTATCATGGCTCTTTTTCAAAAAAATCAATGCAGTTTAGGCTCAAAATCACTATTTTCACTTTTTCTGTTTTGAATACGTAAACGTCCCAATGATAATTCTGAATGAACATGTGCATTTGAATATGATTGATGTTTACCAGGAAAAACAGGAATAACATTCAGGTAATGTCCCAATTATCTGGACATCATCCCATCAGAAGAAAAATCCCCAAGAGAAACACATTTCTCAACAAATTCCTCAATAAGATTTTCTCTCCAAAAGAAGTCTTATCCCCCAGCAGGGTTGTTCCAGATTACTATCCTCAGAAGGTGTGATCTCCACACCCGGACTTGGTCAGATAGTGCATCGGAGGATTATGCATCTTCCTCATTCCCACTTACAAGGGCATCAAAATCAGAACTTCCAACTACCTTTCATTCCCAAGCGGTAGTCAAAGATCCTTCAACAGAGTACCATGGTTCTCAAAGAAGTTCCCCAGCCGAGGGTACTCAAACAAGACAAAAGATCATCAACAATCACAATATAGTCATATCCAGATGACTGGCGGAAATTTATTTTCCCAACTAGAAGCTCGATATGCTCATCATACATCATACATCATATTCATACATCATATTCATACATCATACATCATATTCATGTATTCATACATCATACATCATGCATCATGCACATATTTATACACATATTCATACACGACATAACATGCATAGTTCTCTTTTAGATCGAAGATACCTTACATTACATGCATCATAAACATTGCATATCACTAACTTGATTTTTCAGGCAAACGGATATCTTCAACAAAGATGTTCTCAATCACATGCAGTGTTCACCTGAATTCCATGAACGGTTCTCTTAGATATAATCAAGCCGAAGATTCATTCTGAAGAGATTTCTCCTTTCAAATCACTTATCAACTCAAAAACAAGCATCACAGATCTAAAGCTGATACCTCAGACGGTTCCAGAACGATCTAACATCGAAGATCTAAAGCTGATACCTCAGACGGTTCCAGAACGATCTAACATCAAAGATCTAAAGCTGATACCTCAGACGGTTCCAGAACGATCTAACATCGAAGATCTAAAGCTGATACCTCAGACGGTTCCAGAACGATCTAACATCAAAGATCTAAAGCTGATACCTCAGACGGTTCCAGAACGATCTAACATCGAAGATCTAAAGCTGATACCTCAGACGGTTCCAGAACGATCTAACATCGAAGATCTAAAGCTGATACCTCAGACGTTTCCAGAACGATCTAACATCGAAGATCTAAAGCTGATACCTCAGACGGTTCCAGAACGATCTAACATCGAAGATCTAAAGCTGATACCTCAGACGGCTCCACAATGATCAACTTTCAAAATCTAAAGCGGAAAAACTTTGGACAAGTTCCGTAACGATCATCCTCCTAGACTTAAAGCGGTAACCTTGGACGGTTCCGAAAACAGTCAACACAAAGACTTTCAAATCCTTCATCAAGATATAATCAATGGATTCATTCTGATGAACGAACCATCAAATACAATTGCCGGGTGGCATCTGAAAGCCCATCTCAGGTAATGTTTCAATCTGCCAACAACATTTCGCAGACGACATTCAAATGCAACTTCCAACATCTCTTCTGATCAAGGTAAGTGCAAATTTTTAAGGCATCTAAATATTCAATCATCTTCTACCTTCAGATTTCAGACAATCTCTTCAGGTTTAAGAAGATTGAATAGGGGCAACTGTTATACCCCAAAATTTGCCCGCATCTTTTTTCAAGAAAACTCCAATCTAAAAATTAAGAGTCTCATATAATCATGGATTTTTATTTCAATAAATATCCTGACATGTAAAATACTTAGTTTTTAGAATTTTTCTTATACAGTATTTTGGCTTACAGTTGAATTTATTCTTACGCAAACGCCAAATACTGTTTATTACTTCACACATGCTATTTATTTATTTACAGATAAATAGTACTGACACAATTGGTACAAATTTAAATCTTTTGCAGGCGCAGAATCAGGAAACTCAGACTGTACTGGTAACAAGTAGATTATTATTATCTTTTGTTTCCCATTAATTTTTGTACTATCTTCCATTATTTTCAAAAATCTTTTCAAATCTCTTTTTCAAAAATCAAATCCTAACTTTATTCTATACATCTCTCATTTTCCCAACACTATCATACACTTTCTTTCAAATCTTACTTCCACTCAAATTTTCCTTTTGTACGGAATCACTTCATTCCCCAACGTCTCTATCCTTCTTTCCATTCTATAAATACCTCTCATTTTTCCATAAAAATCTCACATCAAATTCTAAATCATCTCTCAAATTTCTACTTCATATCCATTCTTTCTTCTTCCCCGACAAAATGGCGAAGTGGTGGGAAACGTGTTTTCTTATGGTCATCACCATTGCTACGGTGATCATGTCTTTTTTCTGTCTACATAGCCCGGAACACTGTGGACCTGGGATGCTTGCACTCCCAATCATCTACATGTTATTATTTGTAGCATGGGTTATTAATCGTCATTCTTAAAATTTGCCGTATTTCTTATTTCTTAAATGTACCGTTTATTCGTCGTACTGTTCAATATATTATGTAATATTTGTACTGTCAGTATTAAATGTTGCACTATTTGTCATAATGTTGCTTAATTATTCAGATAATATTTTGTGTGTTTTCTGCCAGTCAAATATTCATTTTTCTGTGCATTAAATGATTTTCAGGGTTATTATCGGTAATTTTGCTCGCATACAGTAAATATTAGTTATTTATTATGTCTGTGTTTTTAACAATTCATGTAAATAAAATTTCATCTTTCACATAAAACAAAAAAACAACAAAAAGAAAATTAACTTTGACTGTTGATTTTTCACTCTAACTGCTACATTAATACCTGAACAGTCAGTTGACAGTCAAACTGCCGGCAGTACGATTCTCAGTGTTTTGTACCATCAATCAAATCAATCTTTTACAATTCAAAATTCCAAGATTTTTGTCCTAGAAGTCTTCTGAATATCACATGATTAACAGAGACTCAACACTGCACAAAAATCAGGTACGCTTAACTGTCTCCTACACAAACAGTCCCTGACTAGGGTTTTCTTGTTTTTACAGGAGAAATAAGTTTTTGAGACCTCAAATGGATTTCATGGATATCCATATATCTCAAAGCACCATCACACAAATTTTCAGACTTCAATTCACTCAGACGCATCGTCAGCAGCTCGAACAGTCAACAGACGACCCGTTTGACCAAAAAAGTCAACAGACAGTCAAAAATGAAATTTTTTGTCAACATCCATATTTTGTCAAAAGATTCATCATTTGATCATTGGATGATCATAATTCATCAAGGAAAGATCAAAAACCAACAAAACCCTAAGATTCAAAATTAGGGTTTTCTTCTAAAAAGTCAACTGAACTTTGACTGGCCATAACTCTCTCATCCTTCATCCAAAAAATTCAAACCAAAGTTCATTTTGAAGGAAATTCAATTATCTTTCAAATGCAATTGATCCCATGGTAATTACATTCACCATTTGAAAAATATGAACAAAGACATTACAGGTCATTTTCAAAGTCAACAAAAAGACACTTTTTTCAAAAGGACACACAAGGAGCATAAAAAATCATTTTGACATGAGACCAAAGACATTGGTTAGAGGACTCTTTGAGGTTTCCAAAAAGTGAAAGATCTCCTTCATATGACAAAAATTGAGGGATTTACACCTTGTTGAAGTTGGCTAAATTTTGGGAAAATGCATAAAACCAACATTGCTCAAAAATGTATTTTTTCCAAATGGGGCCAAGTTTTCATGGTTCAAACATGTTTGCCATAATACTATGGGCCTCCCACGACCAAGACAAAGCCCACACCATTTTTATCCATTTTTGGCTTAATTTTATCTTATTTTAAGATTAAAAGAAAAAAGAAAATGGAAGGATAATGGATAGCTTAAATCTTAAGCATGACTCACCAAGAATCTTCAATTTTCTGCAGAAGATTGAGGTACAAGGCAAGAGCATTGAAGAGAAGCAAGACTTGGTCAACAATTCAAAGGTTTTTAATATAGAAAAATCAAGAATTCAACAAAGGAAACTAAAGGCTTCTTGGCTTCAATTCTAAGCACAACATAGCCTATATAAAGGCTATAACACTTCACAAACAAAGGAGAACGAAATCAGAGCCAAACTTCTGCTTGTAACACACTTGTAATCTCTTAAATTTTTCAAAGAAATTTCAAATTCGAATTTTGAATTCAAGTCAGTTTCCATACAAACTAAACATTCAAATACCTTCCTCAAGCATCACTGAACATATTCCAATCATTTCCTAGCCTTGAAACTCACTGAACTAAGCACTACAGGTCACGATTTGTTCGAACTAAAATCGACTTGTATCTCATAATCCATGCATGTTTGACAAGATGTAGACATATATTTAAGTTTAGTTTGATGTCCTGATCGTTTCTGGATATTTAATTAAGGTTTGGTTGAGTAATCACGAAGTTACCATTTTAGGGTTCATAATCTCAAAATTAGGGCTTTCTGAAATAGGCAAAATTACAGGTTCTAAGTGGTACCATTGAATTCGTATGGACTAGACGAATCAAACGGGCATGTCGCGCCAAATTTATATTCATGTTTGACCCTATTCGCTATTTTGCAGGTTTATGAGGTATCTATTACAGCGCTTTTATCACTAAAACGTTATTAAAGGTGCTGGCTGGAGGTTGAAGACGATGAGGTGTCTCCACCTCATTGGATAGAACGCGCGCGCGTTTTTTAAAATTACCTCTGATTCTGTGCTTTGTAGTCTATGCTTTTGCCATACGCCTCACTTTAATCACCTTCTGATCCACTTGCCAGCTCATCCTACGTCCCTGACACGCCAGTCCATACCATGGACTCTCCAATCAACCACATCTGATTAGTATCCTTTTATTTTTTATTTTTATTTTAATTTCCTTGTTAAATTAATTAAAAATAGTTTAAATATCCAAAAAATACACAAAAAATATTTTAAGTTGCTAAAATAATATATTATTTTCTGATATAAAAATATTTTATTTTTCTTCATAATTTAAATATTTTGCATAATTAATTAGTATATATTTATATATTTGCTTTTTAATTATTTCAACCAATCAAAAAATCATTAAAAAAAATTGTTCTTTATATTAAATATTGTTTATATATTATAAACTAATTTTGTACATATTTTGAATAATTTTCTCTTCAAATTTTAATTATTTGTATAATTATGTATTAATTAACTTAATTAATTTCAAATCAATTTCCAAAATTCCAAAAAAATTAGTCTTGTTTTAAAATTAATTAAAAAGCATTTTGAACATATTTTGAACTTAAATTTTAGGTTTAAATTTTGTTTCCATCTTTTTCTCATTTTAATTTAATTAATCATGCATTAATTAAAATTAAAATAAATCATAAAAAATCCAAAAAAAAAAAACATGTCTTTATTTTCTTGCAATTTAAATTCCTAGATAAATGTATAGGTTGCCAAACTCATGTAAATAGGCATAGTTTACATTCCCTGCACAATCGATGTAATAGCGTAGATTTATTTTCCGCATTTTACATTTCCGCATTTTAAATTCCAGCACATATAAACTGCGTGTATGTTAAAGATAAAATCAAACCGTTAGATCACTAACTCCAAAAGATAAAATACCTGAATCCAAACACAATCACACATGCACCTCCTGAGATAATCCCTTATCATTCTTTTCAAAATCAAAGTCAAATTCTACTGTTTCGAGTACAAAATCGAACCTTTTGTTTGTATCCGGTGAAAGGATAGATTTTTAAAGGAAATAGGATAAAGACCTTACAACTCAGGGTAGACCTCCTAATTTGCTTGCTCAAATCAAAATAAACAAAATTCTCATACACTGTTGTTTTTCAAAATAAAACTTTCCAAAAAGACAATACTTTGTATACATCCAAACAAGGATCATTACGAAGTTAACGTTCTTTTTCCAAAACATCTTTTGAAAGATAAAAACACTTTGTATACATCCGCACAAGGATCATTACAAATTCAACTTACAAAGGTATTTCAAACCACATATGAGCATTTTAAAGCAATTGAAAAGTGATCGAAAATAAGTGAGCTAAGCAAACTTAAGAGCCCATGGATAACCATGGATACAAAGGGTGCTAACACCTTCCCTTTGTATAACCTACCCCCTTACCCAGAATTTCTTAAAGGTCTTTTTCCTGTTTCTTTTATAAACCTTTCCTTAATTGGATAAAATAAAAGGTCGGTGGCGACTCTTTGAATTTTCAAAAAAATGCGAAAGCAGAAACAATAAAAAGAGTCAGTTCACGTATCTCTCCGCGAGAGGTATGGCCGAAAACGGAGGTCCACAATAGCGCAATAGAAAAACTCTGCCTTTGTTTATATTTCTCTTGTATCAAACTTAAGTATTATATAAAGCCAGTTGATGTTTATGTTTTGTCTCATTGTGATGTTATAAAACATATGCTATCAAAGCCAATATTGCATAGTCGAATTGGCAAATGGGCTTTAGCCCTTACTGAATACTCACTGATATTTCAACCTCTTAAGGCAATGAAAGGTCAGATTGTATCAGATTTCATTGCTGACCATGCAGTAGTTGAGAACCCTCAACAATATGTAGACTTGAAGCCTTGGAAGCTATACTTCGATGGTTCGACTCATAGAGAGGGAACTGGTGTTGGAATGTTGATAATTTCTCCTGATGGAACTCCAACAAAGCTCAAGTACAAGATTGAAGGTCCCTTATGCTCCAACAACGAAGCTGAATATGAAGCACTGATTGCTGGACTTGAAGCTTTGTTAGAATTGGGGGCAACCAGAGTCGAAATTAAAGGAGACTCCGAACTAGTGATTAAGCAACTGACAAAGGAGTACAAATGCATCAAAGAAAACTTGATCATGTACTTTTTCATAGCAAATAGGTTTCTTAAAAAATTTGAATATGTGGAGTTAAATCACGTCTCGAGGACCAAGAATCAAGAAGCAAACGATCTGGCAGATTTAGCCTCAGGATACAGGGTATCAAAAGAGAAATTAGAGGAACTGATCGAAGTAAGAGGAAAAGCAATGGCTACCAAACTTTCCCCAAGTGACATGGAGAATTCACAATTAGGTTTTGCCAGCAAAGAAGAGTTTGAAGTATTAAATATAGACTCTTTAGCAGACACAGATTGGAGGAGTCCAATTGTGAACTATCTAAAAGATCCTTTGACAGACACGGATAGAAAGGTGAAGTATAGAGCTTTATCATATTTCCTGATGGGGAACGAATTATTCATGAAAACTCCTGAAGGAGTCTTGTTGAAATGTCTGGGTGAAGCAGAAGCATATTTGGCTCTCTCAAATGTACACAGTGGATCATGTGGTGCACATCAAGCGGGGCACAAAATGAAATGGCTTCTGTTTCGATATGGAATGTATTGGCCTTCTATGTTAAAAGACTGCATAGAATTCGCAAAAGGGTGTCAAGAATGCCAAGAGCATGCAGGTATTCAACACGCTCCAGCGAATGAGTTAAGTTCAATAATAAAACCATGGCCTTTCAGAGGCTGGGCACTAGATCTGATTGGAGAAATTCACCCTAAATCCTCTAAGGGTCAAGGATACATACTAGTAGGAATAGACTACTTCACAAAATGGGTCGAAGCGATACCGCTGGCGAATATGGACCAAGAGGCTGTGATTGAGTTTATTCAGAAACACATCATATACAGATTTGGAATCCCAGAAAGTATAACCACAGATCAAGGATCAGTGTTCACTGGGCGAAAGATGCAAGACTTCGCCAAAGAAATGGGTTTCAAGTTGCTTACTTCTACACCTTACTACGCTCAGGAAAATGGACAAGTCGAAGCAGCGAATAAGATAATAATCGGTCTCATAAAGAAACATGTAGGAAAAAAGCCTAAGAGTTGGCACAAAACCTTGGACCAAGCGCTTTGGGCTTGTCGAACATCTCCAAAAGAAGCTACAAACACTACGCCTTTCCAACTGACATTTGGACATGACGCAGTACTCCCGGTTGAGATATATTTGCAGTCAGTTCGAATACAAAGACAAGCAGAAATTCCTCCTAACATGTATTGGGAGTTGATGATGAACGAATTAGTAGACTTGGACGAAGACAGACTTCGAGCATTGGAGATGATAAAAAGACAAAAAGAAAGAGTGTCCAGAACATACAACAAAAAGGTGAAAGGTAAAACGTTTATCAATAATGACTTAGTTTGGAAAGTTATTTTACCTATAGATCGAAAGAATCAAGCACTTGGTAAATGGTCCCCACACTGGGAGGGACCCTTTCGAATCTTGAAAGTATTCTCGAATAACGCTTACGAGATAGAATAGTTAGCAGAAGATCGCAGGATCCTAAGAATAAACGGGAAGTATCTGAAGAGATACAAACCAAGCATGCACGAAGTAAAGATTGCAAAAACATAGATATTGAGGTATACTACGTAAGCCAAAATGGTTGAACTAACACCAAAATGGCTTTGTGTTCAAACAAACATGTATGGCAAATAAAGTAAGAAGACAAAGAAACTTCAAAATATTTTCCATTAATATCAAAGGAATACATTCATTACAGAAAAGGTGGTTCCCAAAACATTGAAGGTCACAAAATCCAAAACACAAAAACCTAAAACAAACCACCTCCTAGTTGATCCTTTGATCTAAACCCTCTAGGGGCAACATGGGCAAGCTTTCCGCCTCGAACATGTCCATGGATCCAGAGTTATGCATCCTCCTTACTATTCCCTTTTTGAGGAATATGTAAGATAAGAGCCTTCCATATGGAAGACACGTTACGACCCCTTGACGAGCAGCAACCATAGAAACTGCTTCAACAAGCCCTTTGAAAATCATTAAAGAGAAGTGGATTTTCTTCTCACGGAGGGCACAAAGGATAAATTCCAAATCCTCCACCATGATGCTGTTTTGATCATGGTTTCGTGGATGAAAGTTGCCCACGAGAAGTTGATGCCAAACCCTAATGACCTTGGCGCTGAAAGGATCGTTATCCATAAGAGTCCTCAACAGAAGATGAGTAGTCATGTTGAAGCTATTGTCATCAAAAGTCTCACCAGAGTTATTGCATCTCATCAGGTTAGAGATGGTGGAGGGAGTGGTTCTAATGTGGGCACTTCGAACCTCAGAGACTATAGTGGTTCTGCCTTCCGGATCTATGCGTAGAGACGCAAACATCCAAAAGTCTGCTAACATGTTGGGATAAACATGTCCCTCTAGGATTTCATAGTAGAAATCAAGTTCTTGGTTAGCAAAAAGGGCACTGATGCTTATGAAATTTTCCTCAAGTTCTTCTTCAGAGAGGTTGAACTCTTTTTTATGCAAGCCCTAATGTTATTGTAAGTAAGGGGTAGTGCCATGTGGAGAAGAAAAGTTTGAAAAGGGTTTTTCTGACTCTGTGTTTGAGAGAATGCAAGAAGAGAAACGAAGTTTTTGGACAAGAAGCAAGCGTGAAGAAAGAAGTATAATGCTAATCCTTTATATAGACCTAGGGCAATAAAGGAACGGTTCAATTTTAATGATTGATTAGACTGCGTTTGGTATTCCAAAGAGAAGTTATGGCTCCCGCCGTTTCCTGCCCTTGGAAGTTGAGATGTAATCATGAATAACTGGTGCACGCACGTCTCAAAGAGACGTTTTGAAGAAAGTGACGTCATCACTTAATGATGGTTACGGCTAAGGGAGTAGAAACGTCAAGTCTAGGCTAAAAGGGTTGCGAAGGATAGTCAGGTCACGTGCTTACATTTATTAAAATTACTGTGACAATACAAAAAATAAATTTTTGCAAGTTTGGAGAAGTGCTAGGGCATTACTTACGACAATTGCAAAATAAAATATGTGGGGAGATTGAAAGACAAAAGTTGCACATATGTATATATTCCTTGAGGAATTCGATTACAAAACAAAATAAGTGCGCATTACAAAAGGAAGTACAAGGTTCGAAACGACTAATTGAAATCCCTAGGAAGATTATCCTTTATCTTCGAATACTGAACCTCCCATGAAAACATGCGAAGTTCAATCAAAGCCCGTTGTTTCTTCAATTCTTCGATTTCGGGCACTAGTTTCTGCGCAGCTTCGAAATGCTGGATTCCTAAATTTGCAACTTCAGTCAATTCCTCCTCATTGATTTGTTGAATTTTTGCCTGACGAGATTCAGCTTCTTTTATCTTCTCTTCGAGTTTAGTAATTTCCTGCTTCCAAGATTTGATATTTTGCTCACATTCATCATACTCTTTTTGTTTCTCTGAGCGTTTAAGCTTGAGAGCGTCGCCCTTCTTCGTCGCATCAGTAGCAGCTTTCCAAGAAGAACTATGAGAAGCCGCCTTTGTAGTAAGTTGTTCATCAACATTTCTCTTTCGAAGAATGTTTGACTGAAGCTGTTCGATCAGAGAACCCAGCAAAACAATCACCTTTGAGACTTCTTTGGAAACCAGAAATAGATCCACCTTCTTCAAAAGTTGGTTTAAGCTATAACATTTGGTAGGGTCCTTACTTAGAACTTCAACAAGGTTGGTTTCAAAGAACTTTTCCTTTATCTGATGAAGAAGACTAGGAATATCATCTTTGTCACCAGACTCTGCTTGAACAGTTGAAGAAGCTTCGAGCCCAAGAGGCGAAATGTTATCAATATTCATCATGGCCTTGAGGAAGTTGAGGGGGTCAGTTTGTTTAAGTTTCTCCAATTCTGAAGGGGTAGGCTTTGTTGGGGCAGGCGTCGAAGTAGTTTCAGGAGAAACTATGGTCCCAAAGGGTGAAGTTTCGTGAGGACCAGCTGTGGCTAGTTTGGAAGTTTCCTCCATAGCATCTTGTTCAGATACAGTATCCTCACTGCCAGTTGGGTGTCCAGCTGCATTGTTACTACCTGAACATTGACGATCTGCTCCCATATTTTCGCTTTTGTGGGTAGGAGGAGAATCATCAGTTGAATGGCTTTCTTCAACTGGCATAGTAGGAATAATGGTCGCAAGGGGCTGAGCGTCTTCAACAACTGGCGAAAGCACGTGAGATTTGTCTTCATTGAGTGATTAGAACACATTATGATGGGAAGGTTGCAAGAAATCTGTTTGTCATAGGAAAGAACATGCACTTACCTTGGAGATTATCAAGGTCGATGGTGAGATTGAAGGCTTTGAGATCAGAAGTGGCTGTGCCAACATCATCCTACAATCATAAGGTAAAATGTTAACTTAATTGTTTAAGTTAAAATTTATAGAGATGACTGTTCAGAAGACACTTTATCACTTGGCGGCTTTCAGAGGTGACTCTTCAGAAGACACTTTATCACTTGGCGAAGTAATCTTCGAAGAACCAGACCCCTTTTCTTTGCCTAAAGGAGTGACAGTCTTCTGTCTTTTCTTGTGTCCTTGCCTGGTGCGAGGAGGAGATTTGTCTTCATCGTCTGAAACAACTGTTTGAGAAGCTTTTCGCTTCGAATGTACCGGAGGTTTCGAAGTCTGAAGAATATAAATTGAGCAAAGTAAGTATTATCCACAGAAATATACAAGTTGGAATATAAAATGCGTATGTACCGTGGGTTTCTTGTCGGTCGTGGTAGAATCACTCCTACTTGTCTTGTTGCTCTTCGAAACTCCAGAATCCTTTTGTACAGCGGCTTCTTTGATCTTTCTCTTTCGAGCAACGACTGTAGTTGAAACTGGAATCAGTATTTCAGCAAAAAAAGAAAAGTTAGTCGAAAGTTATCTAAACCCAAACCTTCAGGTATTGGAGTCAAGACACGAACATGTTCAAGATCTATATGAAGATGTCCTTTGAAAGTATCCAGGGTATGCTTAGTCGGGACCACTCGTTCAGCGCGTTTTTTAGTGCTTTCCTGAAGAATTTTAAAAGCGTTCCCACACACAAACCAGTCTGGGAAAGGAGGGCTTAAAGCCACACCAAAATCAGCACTTGGCAGTGGAGGGAATTTTGGAGGATTAAGTTTGAAAGCCACTTCATAACGCAGTTCTGGTCGAACAGACGGGGGCAGTTTCAACTTATCCAGTTTAGCAGAAAACATTCCGCGTAAAATAACTGCAGCTTCACGAACGGTCCGACTTAGATCATCAGGCCTGTAGATAGTCTCAAAGAATTTTTGAAAGGCTTGGATTTCTTTAATATGAGTCGAAGTACCTTTGTGAAAGTTTTCCTGCACATCAGCAAAAGCTTCATTTAGTTCTCGAGTAAGGCTCTCAGCATCGAAGATTTGCATGGTGTAGTAATCTGTCCACCATTGTTGGAAATCTGGAGTAGAATAAAAGGAAGGTTCGAAAGGAACAGGAGAGAGATTGGTAACACCAGTGTATCTAGCAATTTTTGATTCACACTCATCTTCAGCTAGATACAAAGTATGTAGACACATATGGTTCCTTTTCTCATACAGGCATTTGGGTTTTATTTGAACCAATCCAAATTGTCTCGATACCAGATTTGGTTGGTAGCAGAGAAGAACACATTGGCCTTTGGAGGGTCGAAGACGGTGATAGAATAGCCTTGGGGTTAGAAAAGCTTCCCAAATAATCATGGATTCAGTTTGTTGATCTGGGGACATTGCTGGAAACCTTCGAGTAAACCATTCAGGATCCACTGTCCTTTGTACGAATGGAGCCATTGAAGGGCTAAATTGATAACACTGAGCAAACATCATGACATAGGCTAAAAAATGTTCGCGAAGCTTCCCAGTTTTTTCTTTAGGAGTTAGCAAAGCCAACCTGGTTCCTTCTACAACTCGATTTTTGATGTTTGGATCTTCTTCGTTCACAACACCTCAAAATGGGAGTTGAGCCTCGAAAGTAGCATTGAGCCACAGTTGCAGCAGCCAGAAGGGACCGGCAAAAAGCAGGGATCCTGTTGTATAATTCTTAACAAGGTCTGTTGCTTCACCTAGATTCTCATAGAGAAACCCTAGAATTAACTGGCTTAGGTTTAGTTATGTCCCAGCGTGTAGTTGATTGGCCATACAAAGATACCTCTTTGCTACCTGTATGGACCTAGAACAGAAAACGCACCTCGAGAGCCATAATGCTAAGAAAGAAATATGCTCTTCGTCCGAGACTACCTCATTATTCTCGTCATGATATTGTTGAATGAACGCAGTATAAGTAACTGTTGCTTCGCTAAAGTTAATGGTATCGATATCCATGACATTGGGGTCAATGGTTTCTCCGGTTGGTCGAAGCCCCGTGATAGCAGCTATGTCGAAAAGAGTGGGGGTGACCATTCCACATGGAAGATGGAACGTGTTATGGGAAGCATCCCAGAAATGAACTGATGCTACTAACATGGTTTGGTTGTATTCTAAACCTGTTTTGGATAATTGGATTAAGTCATAAATTCCCAGTTGTTTCCAGAAAGAAGCCTTTTGTTTTTCTACTCTTGCTAGCCAGGCGTAGTACAATTCAGGGTCTTTTGCTAAAGGAATTGACCTAAAAACTTTCACAAAATTGGTTACATAGTTTAACCTAATTTTCTCTAAGGCTGAAGGGGTTACAGTCGAAGTATCTTCTGCACCATTAGGATCTGCCAAGATTGGACGGCCATCTTCATCTATCTTATTCTTACTAACTAAGGGCCTAGTTTTATAATAAGCAGGAAAGAATTTATTCAAAGCAGAATTACTTTCTCTTGGTAAGGGTCCCATGAAGGCATGAGTTTTTCCATAAAGTTCAAAGGGAATGATTACCTGAGAAGCATAAATGGCGCGCACTTCTGCAGTATTTGGGTTTGGTATGTACTCTTGATCCCCCATCTGTGTAGATTTCTGAAATTTTAAAGCGGTTTGAAGAACGTTTGAGGAAGACGCCATGAGTAAGTTTGATTTGGGAAATGGGTTTGAATGTAATTAGAGACGTTCTTTTCTGTGGAAAGAATGAGGAAATAGAGGTGAAAGTTATGTGAGGGTAGGAGTTAAGATATTTAAAGGTTTAACGGAAACCCTTTCAAATCTTTTGGGTAAAAGCCAAGAGACACGCGTCAGACGTTGATTTAATCCAACGGCGGTCGAATAGTTATTAGCTTTACTCCTAGTATATAGGAGTAATGATCATGAAATAAGACCAGAACGTGGGAATGTAAGTTATGAGTAGACATCTTTGAAAATGACAAGACGTTTTGGAAACAGAGTCATAAATGATTGTGACGTCAGTCAATAGTCTCGGAACTCTAAAACAAAATCTTATTATAACAAGAAATGCCTATTTCTCTTGTTTTTTGAAACAGGCATTTATTGGGGGCAATTTGTTAGCTGAAGATTTCGTTTTAGAAGAATGTCCTTCGAAGATTTGGAATTCAAAGGAAGATGATTACTGATGATCATCTTTGAAGATAAAAATGGCTACTGATGGCCATGCTTCGAGAATGATGTTTAAGTTGGAACAAAGATAGTTAGCACTGAAGCTAAATTCGAAAGGAATTGTCTTTTGGGACTTAAACATTTTCGCGAAATATGCAAAGTACTAAAGCTAAGCGTATTTTCGTGGTATTCTTGTTTCTAATTATGTTGCCACGCGTCGAAGGGAGATTCAGGCGGGATGATTTGAATTTCGAAGTAGTTTATGTAACCGCACGAAGACAGATGGCATCCCTGGATTTTCTATGGGCAACGTGGCATTAGATTAGTATAGGACCGTTAGGGTCGAAACTAGTATAAATAAGGGTCTTAATGTTAGGATTCCGGGTGTTCATTTTGTACAAATCACTCACATATTACTCAAGTATCAAGTGTTAAGAGAAAGAGTTCGCTGAGAAATGTACGTATGACACCAACACCATTTTAAATACATGTGTATTTTTTCTTTATTCAAGTATCTTTCGATATTACTGCATTCAATTTACTTTATGTCATTTATATTCCTGCACTATTTACTTTTATGTCATCTAATTTTCGAAGCATTTAACTTTTCTGCACTTTAAGATTCTTGCACTTTTACAGTTTTGTCTTATGTTTTATCTTTAACTTACCTTTCGCTGATGTTATATTTACGTGTATAACAAGGTGATTGCTAATCTTTATTTCCTTGATTAAGTATTTCTTATTTCGAGACACACCAACCATAGACATAATTCGAACTATCATGAATAACAACCTTTTTGACTATGTCCTAGGATCAATCTAGTCGATCCTGCGAGTAACCAAATCATATTTATTATAGTTTGGAAGACTAGCGGTTGTTTACCGGAAATCACCGTAAATAGAAGCGTGGAGGAAAAATAAAATAAAATGGGTGTTTCTGTTGAAAGAGTGAAGTGTGTCGTGGGGCAGCCTTTTAGTGTCGAGGGGCACTCATTTTTGAGCCAATGCCGAGCGGCACTCATTGTGTGTCAAGGGGAAGCCTTTTAGTGCCGAGGGGAACTCATTTTTTAGCCAGTGCCGAGGGGAACACATTATGTGTTGCGTTCCTGGCCTTATATTTTGGCCCCTTCTTTTCTGTTGGCCCTTTTGCTTTGTCCTTCCTCCGTTTTTACTCTTTCTACCAAGCAGATATCATATTTATTTGAAAACCTGAAATACTACAAAATGCCATAATAATACCAATATAAAACATAATTATAATAAAATAACGAAATGATTTATGTTATAATCAAGCCAAATATGCAGTATATTTTTGTGTTATCAAACTCCCCTATGCTTGAACCTTTGCTTGTCCTCAAGCAAATAATTATGAAAATCGTTTAAGAACATGGTTCAAATGCAATTACATGAGACAACGTCGAATCGTATACGGTTGCAAGGTATTATAGTTAAAAGCTTGATTTCAACATCAAAGATACTGTAAAGATACTAAACAACCCCACTTGTGCAGACCATTCTGAGTCATGCCACTATAACTTAACCAAATCATTTTTTGCCTTATTTTACCCGTTTTCATTCTAGCGCAATCATATTAAGCCCTTTGTCTTTACACGCACATAGTAGAATAACCGATTAGTGATTTTGATCCCCATTTTCATTTTCTTAAGCTAGGAGTTCTGGTATATAAGTATGGCGACTCCTTTTATTACCCAACTGCAAATTGTGGGGGATCGAACCGTAGTTCGCCCTACCAAGTCCAGAACCAGAGACCTTGGAAACAACTTGTAGCGGTTTTGTCTTTATTATATTTTTGTAGGATTTGCTACTGTTGGGCTAAATGACCGGGTGAGGGTCACCTAACTTAGTTAGTGCATTTCCAATTTTTCATCAATAATAATGTTTTATTTTTGGGATCATTCACTTATATTCATCGGTTTCCTACGTAGTTTATGTTTAAGACAATGCGGACTACTGAATAAACTACTCGGGGTTATGTTAACAAGCCAAAAGTTGTTAGAATAGTATCCACAAAAGCACCATTATGACACTAACAACTCAACTATTGATATTTAAAATCATAATTTAAGCAAGAAATGATATACATTGACTTATATTGCACTTGTGCAGGTTAAGAAAGAAAGGGACAAAAAGCTCAAAAACTAGAAGGCCCTGATACACTCTAGCAAAAGAGCGTTCGCTACGCGAAGCCGTTATTCGCTGTAGCGAATCCACCCAGAAGCAAAAAGAGGAAGAAAAATATTATTCGCTATAGCGAACATCAACGAAGCAGGGCAATCAAGCAGAGTTCGCTGCAGCGAAGCCCCGATTCGCTGTAGCGAAAGGACACAGAAACAAACAGAGTCAAAGGAGCACAGTTCGCTAGAAGCGAAGGAAAGCGAAGAAAAGTTTGCTGCAGTGAAGCCCCGATTCGCTGTAGCGAATGGAAACAGAAGCAACCTCCCCCAGTTCGCTCGTAGCGAGAAGCAGCGAAGATAGTTCGCTCTAGCGAAATAACAGCTCGCTATAGCGAAATCTGGCGGTTGACTGAAGGCGGTCATATTTGATTTCTTAACCTTGAAGCAAACGTTTTCTATAGCGAATAGCCTTTCACGTAGCGAACTCAGGCGGCTAGGAATGGTATAAAAAAAGCAGAAGCATGAGTAGAAAGGGAGATAGCAATAGAGAAAAGTGAAGACATAGAGAATTGTTCTTGTAATAGTGAGTTATAAATTAAGAGATTACTTAGGAAGATAGAATCGTAGAATCGAGGTGGATTCACATCAACGATTGAGGAATCATCATTGATGTTCATTCATCTCAATTTCTTCCCTTTTGTACAAGTTACCATGTTGGTGGATAACTAACTCTCTCTCTTGATAGGGATTGGATTACTCTACTGAAAAAGTATGTATATTTTCTGATTATCATTCTAATACAAGCATGCTATTATGATTATCGATTATATCTTGATCTTAATTTCTACATCTTATGAATTGGATTGTTAATGGCAATTGCTTCAAAATCTTTGAATGAAAGATATTTAATCACTCAAATATTAATTTCTAGACATAGGATTATATTTGGGATCCATATTGAATACTTGTATTTAATCACCGTCAGTTTGTTCAATTCGAGTGAGAGATCATCAATTGAATAAACTGAAGGAACGAGAAAACTTCGTGTAGACATACACGTCGCTTTAGAAAAGTATATGGAGATTTGAATAATAGCATGAGTATAACAAATAAATTAGTAAAATTAGATATACTAACCGTAGAGGAAAACCAATCCCTGCAAGATTTCTCGAATTCTCTATTTTCTTTTACAAAGTTTACACTTTAATTTTAGTCCATTATAAGTATAGTTTAATTGAATCAAGCCAACATCTTACAATCATAGCTTCTAAAAAGTTTCAATCCTCGGATCGTTAGTAATATCACTCCAGTCTCTGTGGATACGATAAAAATACTTTCTTTTGATTTACTCAAGATCAGGTTACTATAAGGCTTAAAGTTTAATGCTTTGGTATAATGGGTACTCAAATCGTAGCAATTTTGTTAAAATTTTTCTGATGTTTCTGATTGTGTCAATTTATGCATTTAACCACTAAAAATTTTGGTATGGCTCGAGAAAAGGAGAATTTAGATAGACAAACAAAATTTTGCATTTATGAACTCGAGAGTACATAAGTTTTATTTAAAGGAAATTTTGCGGAAAGGGAAATTTGCAGAAATGTAAATCTAATTAGAAAGCGAAAGAAAAATAAGTAAAGACGTTCTAACTCCCCTATGCTTAAAATAAGCAATGTCCTCAATGCTTTTTCTACTGATTGCCTTGGTTAGGAGGAGGTCTGACGTTGAAATGATCATAAAGGTCGTCCATACGCATCGAATGTGCTTGCATTTGTCCACTTAAATCCCATAGACCGTTATTACTCCATTCGTCATAATCATGTTGATCTCTATGTAGTTATTGCATTTGTTGCATCATGTCGGTGTTATGACACACCATTTCATCATACATGTAATCGAGAGTCATTGGTACAGGTCTGCCCCTTCTCTCTTGCGCATTTGAAGGACCGGCTTGAGCTTCAGGCGAGATTTGGATATTAGCTTGGTTGTTCGGAGGTTGTGGCTCTTCTTGTTCCAATTCTTGTTCCATTTCATCTATTGTTGCATTTTTGGCTCCGCCTTGCACATTTATTCTGGGTGCGAGTGCATTTAGGTCATATATCCAATTATCCATATTCCTTGGGTTGGTGTGTGCTCTATTTGGTAGAACAATGGTTGGAACTTCCTTGTTTTGCACCATGAGAATGTATCCTCCTACATCCCTATTTTTGACTAGACCACCAGCGCGACAGTTGTTGAGATCAAGGAATTGGGTTGGAAGTCCAGGAAAATTTTCTATTTTGTTCAGTAAATTCAGACCAATCCGCCAATACAAAAAGGTGTGGTTCCATCTCTTGAAACAAGGTTGTGGATATGTTGAAATATGAATGAACTAGCATTTATCCTCCATTGTTTAGTAAAATAACAATACATAATAAAAATCTCCCTTGCGTTTACCTTGTTCTTGTTGGTTATTCCCATGATTGTATTGGATAAGATGCGATGGAAATACCGGATAGTTGGATTGTGGATCTGAGAGGCGAAAAGTTTGTCTCAACCAGTAGGACGCTCACCGGTTAAACTTTCCCATATTATGAATCCCATACCTAACCAATCCGCATCGGGTGGAATTCAGTAATGCACACCTTCGGTACGCGAGAAGCGTAGCATCTCGCTTAGACGTGCTTGAGTTATTGAGTATTCGGTGTTAAGCAGTCGGAATTTGGCGGCTCTGGTGAGGTACATGCAATCGTCTGGGGGAGTGATGTAGGAAAATGAACTTAGGAACTCCAAGGTTAAGGATTCAACAGTAGGGTGGTATAAGGTGCATACACATTCTAAATTTGACCATTGGAGCATTTCTTTGATACCTTCTAGGATTCCTAATTTGCGCATGCACTCTTCATCGGGATACCTTGTGGAAGTTACAGAGCGTTGATAATAGGATATGTACTTCTCTCTTTAAAGTTCTCCGGCCTCACCTTGGTGGAACACAATTTCGGTAAGATTCGGTTCTCCCCTATTTTGTTGAATGCGTTGATTTTCTCTACGGGCCATCGAATTTTCGCATGCGAGGTTCTGTTCGTTCACAGCGGAGATGGAAAGAATGAGAGGTGATAGAATGAGGATGAGTAGAATGGTTTGTAAAGAAAAAGGGGTATAAATAGAGATGGAGTTAATGGATAATTAAGTGAGAAATTTGAAATTTCAAAATGGGTGGTTATGAAATGAATGAGAGAATTAAAGTTGAGTTAATGTGATGGTGGAGTGTGACAGGAAGTTTGAAGGAAAAGAGAAAAATGGTTAGAAACAGAATAATACGCGTGGAATTAAATTCTGCGCAGACTTGGAAACTGGACAGAGTGCTTGTCGGCACCTGGTGTGTTCCGAGCGGAACAGGGAAAAAGGAAGGGGGTACCAGTCGGCACTGGGTGCAGGACGGTCAGCACTGATTCCACTTTTTGCTGTTTCACGCGTTCGTGAGGTAAAATGTGTTGCAGGCATGCTTTTAAGTAACGTGCTTCTTTGAATGCATTAATTGTAATTTTTTTCTGGAGCTACATTGTATGTCATATATTAATATTGGACAAGTGAACCATAACATGGGCTTGTCTTGAAATATTCGTAGCAGACTAACAGTAGCAACTTGTAATACAAATTTCCTGTATGATAAATATATGGCTTAAATAGTCCCTTGGTCCCTGTAAGTTAGCGTGTTTTTGAATTTAGTCCCTGTATCTTTTTTTTTTGGTCTAAATCCTTGTATCTCATTTTCACGTTGGCGTTAGTCCCTGGGGTTAGAATTCTGTTAAAAAAAAGCTGACTGGGCTAACGTTGCTGATGTGAAAATGATTTATAGTTATTTTTTTGCTTAATACGTGGAAACCTAGTGATGTGGCCATTATAAGGAGGAAGAAATCAAAAAGGGGTCATTTTCTCACATTCCTCCTATCTTCTTCCTACCTTCTCAGATTTCTTCATCTTCTCTAAATTTTCAATGGCAACATCGAGCATAGGTGATTGCACTGAGTCTCAAATCCCAATTTGTGGTTGCAATAAATCAATGAGGATGTTCATCTCAAATTCAACCGAAAACCCTAAAAGAAGATTTTGGAAATGTTCAAATTTGGGATTAGGTTGCAAGCTATTCATATGGGATGATGAACTTGAACGCAACACATCAACTGAACCCAACAAATTAATTGGATGCAATTTCTCAGAGGTAGTTCAGGAACTAGGTTGCATCATTAAAGAAATTGAAGCCAAGATAAAAGAGAGGATGAAATTGAAGTTGGAAAACGAAAGGAAGAAGGCCAAACTGCTCAAGCTTTTGTTGACTCTTTCATGGTGTTTGTTCTTTGTTTACCAGAAATGGTAGTGAGATTCAAGTTGTTTGTTGTCTGTAATGTTTTTATGTTTTGGTCCCTAGAGGAAAATTAAATGTGTGTATTTCGTCCCTGTTAGAATCAATTATTGACTCAATCGGTACTTGAAATAGTGTTGTTATATTTCATCCCTATTTACTAATGATTTGTTTGAGTACATATATGTTTGTAAATGGTTTGTTTGTAGTAGAACATAAAGGCTAACAAGACAAAAATGGCACATAATTATGTCTCAAAATACTTAAAGCATACTTAACCATAATGATGTTTGATATCTCAAACTTACATAAAGCCAAAAAATGGCATATAATTATGTCTCAAAATACAACAAGATACACCATGCATAAGCCAGTTTCATGGTACATATCTCAGAATTACATAAAGTAAACAAAGCCATATATTGGCCAACAAAGTCAAAAGGCAATAAGACAGTTCCATAAAAAGCTTATTAATCAAGACAGTTCCATAGGTTGTGATGGATCACTTCCTGCTCCATTGAGTTTCTTGGTTTTAAGCACCCTTGTCCTGTCACTTCTTCTCAACTCTAACTTTCTTGCAACTTTTGGTTTTGGTGTCTTCTTTTTCTACAAATTATAAAATATTAGATATACAACCACATCATCATTAATGCAGTCAAAATATTAGCATCTATAATAAACTCAACTAGTTTAAGAACTGTTGGAGTAGTAGAAACAGTTTCAGGTGGAACATCATCAGCAGGTGCAGTCAAAATATAGTCTGGGGCAGAAACTTGTACATCTTCAACAGGTGCAAATGTAAGTGATGATGTTGCTCCAGTCTATGCATGTGTATCAAGGCCAGTTTCAAATAGTTTTGGTTGAGATTGACTTGCCTCAAATGCTGTTGGAAGATCTACAGCAAGCATTTCAAACTCAGGGTCAACATCAGTTTGTGTTACATTATGTTGAGGTTCAACTCCTGCAGTTTCAGCATTGGTAGCCTGAGTTTGGTCTTGTGTTGAAGCTTCAGCATTGGTAGCTTGACTCTGGTCATTTCTTGCAGTTTCAGCATTGGTAGCCTGAGTTTGGTCATTTGTAGCAGTTTGAGAATTACTTGGATGACTTTGAACATCAGTCTTCTTTGGCTTTCTCTGTATAAAAAAATTCAGTGAAAAAACATTACACATCAATAATAGCATATGCCAATAATAGACAACATCAGTACCTTTCTTTTTTGAGCCTCAGGATCAACTTCTTTACTTGTACAACTTCTTGCATTATGGCCATGTACACCACACCTTGTGCAGTAGTAGGTTGTTTGTGTCCTCACCTTATTAGGGTCCTCATCAGGTTCCCCCCTCCTTAGCTTCTTTGGCCTTCCAGGTCCTCTTTTATAAGATGGAGGCAACATCTCTTCCATGTCAACCTCTGGCCACATGTCTTGGCCATTAATTGGACTTACACTATAGCTATAACATTTAGCATAAGCAGCTTTGGAATAATAATCATCCACAAAATCCTCAGGCCTTTGGTTCTTAAACCCTAGGGCAGCTACTGCATGTCTACAAGGGATGCCCACTAATTCCCAAAAGTTACAAGTACATGTTTTTTAGATGTATCAACAATAAAACTATTCCTAGTATGGATATGTTTAACTTGCCACAAAGTGTCACCAGACCAATTTGGTATCCAATTCCCTGCATGTTCCACCTCTTTATCCAACCTTATTCTAGGTCTAGGCATTATCCTATGTTTCAATCTATCAACCCTTTCTCTTAAGCTTGCATTCCTATTCATGAGGTAATTTCTTATCCATTCACACATGGTTAATATTGGTTTATCTCTAGCCACTAATGTAGTGCTATTAAAAGCCTCAGACACATTATTCATAAGCACATCACATCTAGGATAAAAAGAAAATGCATGCTTACACCAAGATTTAGTAGGTATGGCTGACAACCACTCCCAAGCCTTAACATTCAGCTCCTTCAATTCTTTCATCTTCACCTCCCAAGCTTGGATATATGTGGCTTTTGCAGCTTCCATCATTAAGTCTCTGATCTGTGTCCCTCCCCCAAACTTCTTTTTGAAATTGGCATATAAATGCCTAAGACAAAGTCTGTGTTCAACCCTTTCAAACAGTTCTTCAAAGACAGGTATCAGACCCTACAAAAAGAAAGGGATGTCATACAAAACAAAATCTACATTCAAGGATGATATCCAAAAAGAAACACATATTTAGGGATGAGATCTAAAAAAGTTTACATTACCTTTTGTTGGTCTGAGATGAAAACCCATCTCTTATCTTGACCAATATCCTCCAAAAGCAATGTAAGAAACCATCTCCATGACTCCTTTGTCTTAGTTTCACATACACCAAATGCTATGGGATAGTATTGGTCATTTGGATCTCTACCAACTGCTATAAGAAGAGTCCCTCCATACTTGGTCTTGAGATGACATCCATCAACACCAATGAATGGCCTACAAGATATTTTGAAGCCCTTCTTAAGCCCATCAAAGCAAAAATAGAAACTGCCAAATCTTGGTTGGAGTGTAGGTGCAATCCTAGCCATATCAATTTTACAAGTGTTCCCCATGTTAACTCTCCTTAATTCTGCAGAGTATCTCTGTCATACCCCAAAATTTGCTCATCATATTTTGACTTACATGATTTTCTAATGCACAAGACTACACCAGAATTGGGCATGCTCATCCTCCTCCTAAGCAAAAGGGCCCCAACTAGGGTTTTGTTTCTTTTCAGAAAAAAAGAGATTTTTGACACATCAAGTGGAATTCATGGCTTCCTATAGGCTTCAAGGAATCTTCATACCAAGTGTCAATCTCTGATTCATAAGACTGCTCCGTCAACAATTCAAATGGTCAACAATCGACTTGCTTGACCTAAAAGTCAACTATGGTCAAACGACAGTCAAAACTCCTGATTTTTGGTCAACATAAATATTTTGAAGTCACATTCATCATTTGATCAAGTTTTGATCATGATTCATCAAGGAGAGCTCAAAAATCAACAAAAGTACAAGTTGCTAAATTAGGGTTTCTAGACAAAAGTCAACTCAACTTTGACCAGTCATATCTCTCTCATACTTTCTTTGAAATTCTCCAACCAAAGCCTATTCTCAAGGAAATTTCATTCTCTACAACTTTGATGTTGGGCCCAAAGCCAAGAAATGTACCATTTGAGAGATATCAGTCAAAACATTACAGGTCCTTCTAGAAGCTCGCAAAAAGGTGTTTTTTGTCAGGAGCCATATCATCAAGATAAATTCTCCAAATGAAAAATATGTTCCAAAGTGGCTCGTAGAGGACATCTTGGGCTTTCCAAAAAGTCCTAGATCATCTCCATATGATAAAAATTGAAAGAGTTATGATTGACAGAAGTTGGGGAAAATTTGGGAAATGTATGAAACCCTAAATGAACAAAATCAAACTTTTGGGTAATGGGCCTATAATATTGAATTGTCCACGTGATAATGAGCTTATGAGAGGCCCATAGGTCATTTTTTTATTTATTTAGTGGTTTTATTTCTTTTATCTTTGAATTTATCAATTTAAGTTCAAAATTAAATCAAATAAAACCATAAGATATTAAATGATTAATACTCCAAATATATTTGATCACTCAAAATCAATCCAAGGGCCAAGAATCAATGAGAAAAAGTCTGAAAATAGAGGGGAGCTTGAAAAGGAAAACTTTGGTGCAAAAGTGAAAGCAAATATTTTGTCATCAAAAGCAATATATTTGTACACGAGTCTTAACCTAATGGAGGCCCCTATATATACTGAATACGTTCATGTCATTAGGGAAAGGGATTCAGCAGCCACGAAGCTAGGTTTCACTCTCAAAAATCTTCACGAAACTTACTCATTCGAGTTTTATTTTACAGCTCTTCCCAAGCAATTTCAAGCGCTCCACTACACCCCTGAGGTAGGTTTGGTCAGGTATGAAACAAATTCCATGGCTGTAACGCAACAAATCATGCATACGTGAACCTACTTCTATCATATTTTTGTGTTTTTCTAAACTTCATGTTACTGTCCGTTTTACCTCAAGCTAATGATACTAACATATTTCTGGAAGTTTTTAGAAGAGCTTTGACGTTTCACATGTGAAGATTTTGACCTGAACCACGACTTACCATCATTAGGGCACCGAGCTTTTGTTCTTCGTATTTAGGGTTACGGGCCTTTTCGGACAAAACTAATGTTACCACCTGATTCGGGAGGTCTTAATTAGTAGAACTGGGTGTTTTTCCTTTTTGTTTTGTGCCGTCTTCGCAGGTTCTAAATCCCTCCTCGTCAGAGAAGAAGGAGGAAACCGTCGTGGGCGGTGGTTTGAATTTCATGGGCCCAGTCAAAGACCTGCATGGTGTGGTGGCGAATGTTGATTGGTCCGTCAACAAAATCCAATTATCTCTCTAGTCCTGATTGGCCAAGCGTGTAACGAGGGTCCCACTTTGATTTCATCTTGGAATCTTCTATTTAGTATTTTATTTTCATTTATTTATTATGTGTTACCTATAATACTGATGACTAATAGCATGCAGCATGAATGGCAAATAAAAACGCTCACAATCGTCAAAATCTGGGTTCGAGTCCAGGTCTAGACAATGTTTTTTGCAGTCATTTGATCATTAATCCAGTACGCACGCACAGCCTGCACGCATGAAGGACCCTCGCCCTTCAGCCGTTAGATCTCCTGGACACGCGATCAGGTGTCTCCTAGATGATACTCCACCATGGTCCGTCAGAAGCCTACAACACTTAATCAGAGCTAAGTGCTCTAATTTTTCTTATTTCTATCTTATTTGTTTTGTTTTTACTACTTAGTTTTTCTATTCTTTTAATAAAAAAAACATTTTAATTAACACTTTTAAACTTCAATCTTCCCTTTTTTACATATAATTTAAATTAAATTGATAATTTTAAATTAATTAGGGTTAGGTTGATAATTTTTTTTATTTTTTATTTTTTATTATTTTCAAACCAATTGCTTTAAACCCTGATTTTATTCTAACTATTTTTCATATCACTAATCACTGTTATATTGGTAGATGTTATCCACTAACGCACGGTTAAACCTTATATACCTTTTGGGTCAATAAGTTTTCTTAAATAACCCTTTAGGGTTTGTAAACCTTTAGGGTTTGTGATCAATTAGGGTTTAGATCAGTCAAATGCACTAACCTTTTTCTGTCTTTGAATTTTCAGGATTAATCAAGGTTCGTCCGCCCACGCGCCATGCCAATCAAAAAGCTAAGTTCCGACTCTTTTTCTTAAATTTAATTTTTATTAATTGTTACATTTGCCTTATAGGTTCAACTAGGGTTTACTTCATCTGTTAAAGAATTCCGCTTACACTCACCCCTATTGTTTTTCTGTTTAATTCTCAGATAATCAAAGTCAATCGGAGGTTCGAGGAATGTCAAGACTCAAGAGGAATTAAATTAATTATTCATTTATTTTATTTTCTATTTTAATCCCCCATCCCCGCAGGTGTTTATTGTAATAGCGTAGGACCTTTAACTTCTGCCTTTAAATTCTGCCATTTTAACTGCGTGGTTAGTAATATTAGGGAGTGCAAGCCTTTAACAGAATTAGATAACTAATTACAATAAATATCTGAATTAACCACTTGATTGTGCCACACACGCACCTTTAGGGTAATCCCTCTGGTTGCCTTGTTGCCTTATACTGTTGCATTATTGTTGCCTGTTGCTTCTAAACGTATTAATAGTCAAAGTCCCTCGATTCCGAGGATACCTAAAGCAATGTTGCCTGTCGCCTTCAGAGTTATTGAAACTCCCTCGATGTTGCCTTATAAGATGATTGTCCCAATTGCTAAGGTATCCTCGCATGATGCCTTAAATGACTATTCTATCCTTCCCTTAGACTACCTGCCCTCTTTATGGCATGGGACAGTCTTATGGCGAAAGATACTCTCGATGACCCTTCAAACATCCAATTGAAAGGCTTCCTGCCCTCTTATGGTATGGATAGACCCTTTCGCCCGAAAGACTAAGAGAACAATTTTCAAACTTAGGGTAGGTTGTTTTTAATTGCTTGCTCAATTCAAATTCAAAATTCAAACTCTTTTTCCCACTAATTTTCAAATACTCTTCAAAAAGACTACGCTTATTTACAAGCTAAAGTTCTTCTTCAAAGTTTTTACTTTTCACACCTCCTTTTCAAACATTTCAAACAATACAAAAGCGAGCTAAGCAATTAAGAACCCATGGGCAACCATGGATACAAAGGGTGCCTTACACCTTCCCTTTGTATAACTTACCCCCCGAACTCAAAATCTTTTTAAAAGGTCTTTTTCTGTTCTTTTAGCCTTTCCAATTGGATAAAATAAAAGTCGGTGGTGACTCTTGCTATCCGCAACATTTCAAATAAAGTCAGTTCACCGTATTACAATCTCCATAAAAGGTTGTATTGTTTCACTGCATCACCTTCAATCAATGCCTTTAAAATTTGTTTGGCCTTCCATGCCCTGCTCATAGTTATACCAACAGCAAAGTTACTCCTTATTTCAGAGACAATATCACGAATCTTCACACCATCAGAAGATGCCATTCTAATCGCCACTGTTTTAGCAACCCATTTGGAACTAGCAGAACTATTATTCAATACCCTACCACACGCGTGACTTTCAACCCACTTCTTCATTCTATACGTGTGCTTATTCCCAACTTTACTTACTAGTGCTAAAAATCCACATTTGTCCTTGCAAATTACCCTTACTCTGACTTTGTCATTTTTCACAAACTTGATCTCCCTCCCATTCAATACAGACCATTCAGTAATTGCTTCTTTAAACTCATTTAGTGATACAAACTCCAACCCCACTTTGAATTTGTAATTCTTGCTCATATCCTCCTTCTTAAACCTTGGATATTTTTGGTCCTTCTCTCCATCAGATGCATCAGGGTCACTGCTATCAAGCTCATCACTAGCATAGTTTGTCTCCATCTCCTTATCCATACCACTTGTTGACCCTGCATTATCAACACTAATTTGAACTTTCTTTGGAGTAAGCTTGTGCTTATTTGCTGGAACTTTCACCCTACCTTTTTTGCTATTTGCTGAGTCTTCATCAAAGCAGTCATCCAACCCAAGAGCCCTTTCATTATCACTGTCATCAAATGATAAACCATCAGCTTCATAGTCACTATCCTGACTGTCCTCACTATCCTCAGTATCCTCAGTTTCATCACATACTTGTACATCATCACCTCCACCATTATCATTTCCTACTTGTACATCATCACCTCCACCAACATCATTTCCTACTTGAACATCTTCAACTCCACCAGCATTATTGGCTACATGCACATCATCACCTCCACCAACATCGTTTCCTACTTGAACATCTTCAACTCCAACATCATTGCGTACTTGTACATCATCACCTCCACCTATATCATTTCCTACTTCCACTGCATTGCCTTTAAGCTCGACATATAAGTTGACTACAGATTTCATTTCTAAAGCATAGTGATATACATTGTGAGCATCCACATCACTGATCATTCTACTATACCTATCAGCATCATTGTTATACCACCATAACCAATATTTTGACTGCTCAAGACCAGTTATCTCTTTCACAATCCCTGTTGCTTCAAATAAGCTCCATCTATCTGGATCGATTTCTAATGCATGCTCATTCCCCCCACTATAATATACAATACAGTCCCTAAAAAACCTACCCCCGTAATGAACAATCACAGTGAACTCCATGACTTACAGGTTTAACAGATAATGAGCAGAAGTAGAAGTAACTCACCTATAGAACGAAGAACAAATAACGAAGAACAAAGAACTGAGGCGAATGCGTTACTTGATCATGAAGTTGAGCATTTCTCCATCTTCATCCCTTCGTCTCCTCCAACCCAGAAACAGAGATTCTAATTTCATCCAACATACTTAACCCTAATTTACAGGGACTAAAAGCAAATGTACATTTCTAAAATATTTGACATTTTTGGTGAGAAACTAATAGGTTTCCACGTGTGCAACATATTAAGCAAAAATAAATGTAAATCATTTCCACATCAACAACGTTAGCCCAGTCAGCTTTTTTTTAGCAGAATTCTAACCCTAGGGACTAACGCCAACGTGAAAATGAGATACAAGGATTCAGACAAAAAAAAAGATACAGGGACTAAATTCAAAAACACGCTAACTTACAGGGACCAAGGGACTATTTAAGCCTAAATATATTCATGTTCATGTAGAAGTAAGCTTATGATAAATCAGGAAAAACAGAACATGCAACTGAAACAATGATATACTCATAGTAAATAAATGGAATTAAATATTTAGAACCAGTACTTAATGTAATTCATCATAAAGAAAATAACAGTGCAGAACTTAGGAAATCCTAAAACTAATAAACTTAAATTAAATTAAAGCGGAGAAATCCTAATACTAAAAAATAAGTCTTCTTCACATACTTTCAGCCACTCTTTTGTCTGCCATTGAAAGGTGCAGTTGAATAGATGTGCTTGAAAACATCATCGAACTGTGTTGTCACCGTGTCCATAAAACCAAGAAAATCTACTTGCAAGGAGTGTAGTTCTTCTCGCACGTGTTGAAGGTCATGTTGCAACGCATCGATAGCGGTACCATGATCAACCGGGTGATGAGCATGGACAGGAAACGCATATGGAGCGTTAATCGGAGCAACAGATTAAACATATGCAATATGACGCACAAGAAGAGCGAGGCGCGCAGGAGAGGCAATTTCATAATACCCAGTAGGAGTTTCAGGGTCAGGCTCAACTTCATACATAAGAGCATCAAAATGCTCATAAGGTTGTGGTGTCTCAAGAGATGGCTGTCTTTGCTGAATTTCTCTGTCATATAGCCAATTGTCTTGGTTATGAACACTGGTTCTTGGATTAGGCAAGGTAAAAAGGTCCATGGTTTGGTTGTTAATGAGTAGCTCAAAATGATTGGGACCTAGGTTTCCAATGATGCATGTGTTGAAGCAGAATTCAATATTCATGGATCAGAAAGTACCAAGAGGTGTGAGTCCAAGGAGTGGTTGTCTCGAGCCTATTGCATTGGCTATCATGGTAACTAAACCTCCAATTAGGATAGGTGAATGGTCATTTTGTGTGATACGCTCAAAATTGGCTAGCATGAAGGTGGTCGCATTCACCGGACGGTTTTGGGAGGCACATAATATAATAAAAAGATCATCTCTTGAGACAGTGGTGGTGTTTTCTGGTTTTCCAAAAAGGTAGTGAGATAGGATCTTGTGGAAGTATCTAATGGCGGGATTATGTATGTCCCTATAATTCATGGTATCATGTTCAGCATTATTACCAGATATGCTACTCCAAAAATAGTCAAGCTCTTGGTATTCAAAAAGGTCTTCTTGAGCTATGGTGAAAGCGTCGACTCAGTTAGGAAGTCCCAACAGGTCAGCAAACTCATGGATGTTATAACTGTACTCAATGCCGAATAGTCTAAAAAGAACCACTCTTCTCTTTAATGTTAGTCCACAGTAAGGCAGGTAGGTGAGTGAACTTAAGAATTCCAAGGTTAGCCTACGGTAATAATTAAATCTCCTCATTAGGTGAGAACTAGTCCAACCTATTTGGTTAAGCAGGTACATCACACTTTCCTCAATTCCTAGGGAATTCATGGTTGGATTATCAGGATAAAAGGTTAATGTCATCTCTCTTTCAGCCAATCTCGTATAACACCACACTTGTCCTCTCCCTCTGAAAATAACTTCTATTGTGTCAACTCCTTGCATCGTTAGTTAATTCAGTTAGCTAAGTTAAGTTAGCCTGAAAAGTAAGTTGATCAAAGGAAAAATAAGTCAGAACTTGGCCAGATGCCGAAAGAAGAAAATAAAGAATAAAAATAAGAAAATAAGAAAATAAGAAAGTAAAAAATATATAAGAAAAAGATAAAATTTCTGAAAAATTCAAGAAATAAAATATGAAAGGATAATAATGAAAAAGAGTAAAGATAAAATGAAAAATATGGGTTGTCTCCCACAAAGCGCTTTGTTTAATGTCTCAAGCTCGACACAAATGGTGACTAATCAACCTAGAGCTTGTGCGGGAAACTCCTTGAGCTTCAGACTATAGGAATATTCTTGATTTTCATCGTAATTATAATGTTTCAACCGTTGTCCGTTTACCATGAAAAGTTTACAAAACTTTCCTTTTATTTCTATCGCTCCACTCGGACAAACTTTTGTTATTTTGAAAGGACCAGATCATCTAGAACGTAATTGTCCTGGAAATAATTTTAGTCTAGAATTAAATAGGAGCACTATGTCACCCTCATTAAAGTTCTTTCTAGATATGCATTTATCAGGCCATTTTTTCGTTCTTTATAAATTTTGATGTTTTCGTAAGCATCTAGTCTAAGTTCTTCTAATTCTTTTATGTCTAAGATTCATTTTTCTCTTGAAGCCACATAATTTAAATTGAGGGTTTTGATGGCCCAATACGCTTTATGCTCTAATTCTACCGGCAGATGACAGGATGTACCATAGACTAGTTTGAAAGGTGTAGTTCATATCGAGGTTCTATAGGCTGTCCTATATGCCTATAATGCTTCATGTAGCTTTGAAGACCAATCCTTACTAGATATAGCAGCTGTATTTTCTAAAATTTGTTTGATTTCTTTATTTGATACCTTCACTTGTCCACCAGTCTGTCAGTGGTAAGGTGTTGCTACTCGGTGGCGGACTCCATATTTGAGAAGAAGTTTCTCCAAAATTTTCGAGATAAAATGAGAGCCTCCATCACTAATTACTAGTCTATGGACACCGAATCTAGGGAAAATGATGTTCTTAAATAGTCGGATAACAACTCGTGTGTCATTGGTTGGAGAAGCGACAACTTCTATCCACTTCAATACATAGTCGACAGCTACGAGGATATATTTATTACCAAACAAAGAGGGAAATGATCCCATGAAGTCTATTCCCCACACATCAGAGATTTCGACTTCTAAAATGCCCTTTTGAGGCATTTCATCTCATCTCGAAATGTTTCTAGTGCATTGACATCTATCGCATTTTATGATGGCGGCATGCACGTCTTTCCACAAGTTAGGCCAATAGAGGCCGGATTGTAGGATTTCCGCGCAAGTTTTAGACGTACTTGCATGGTCTCCTTAGGGAGCTGAATGGCAATGTGCTATTATGCTTTCTACATCCTCATGGGGTATGCAACGGTGAAAAATACCGTCGGCACCTCTCTTGAAGAGTAGAGGGTCATCCCAATAATATTGTTTGAGGTCGTGGAAAAATTTCATCTTTTGTTGGTAAGTTAATTCAGGTGGAAGTACACCAACGGATAGGTAATTTACGAAATCTGCATACCATGGTGTAACGGAAATGGCTAAGGTGGTTTCCACTAGTTCATCAGTTTTATTTTCTTCTAATTGAGAGATAAGTTTATCATATGGAAAATCATCATCGATTGGTATTTGTTCAGGTTCTAGGTTTTCTAGCCTAGAGAGGTTTTCTGCTACAACGTTTTCGGTTTCTTTTTTGTCCTTAGTTTCTAAGTCAAATTCTTGTAGTAGCAGGATCCATCTTAAGAGTATCGGTTTAGAATCTTTCTTAGTCAGCAGGTATCTAATAGCAGTGTGATCTATGTATATGATTATTCTGGCTCCTACTAAATAAGAACAAAATTTGTCTAGTGCGAAAACTACTGCTAAAAGTTCCTTTTCAGTTGTGGCGCAATTGATCTGAGCTTCGTCCATAGTTCTACTTGCATAATATATGACATGAAGTTTTTTATCTTTTCGTTGTCCTAAGACAGCGCCTACAACATAGTCACTCGCGTCACACATTATTTCGAATGGTTCGCTCCAATCTCGGGGTTGCATAATAGGTGCTGAGATCAATGCTTTCTTAAGATTATTTAATGCTTCTAAATATTTTTCATTAAAGATGAACTCGGAATCTTTCATTAATATTTCAGTTAACGGTTTATTGATTTTTGGGAAATCTTTAATGAATCGTCGGTAAAAACCGGCGTGTCCTAAGAAGCTTCGTATCTCTCTTACAGTTTTTGGAGGTTGAACGTTTTCGGTGACTTCTACTTTTGCTCTTTCTACTTCAATTCCTCTATTTGACACGATATGTCCTAACACAATTCCTTCTTGTACCATGAAGTGACATTTTTCCCAATTTAGTACTAGGTTTACTTTCACACATCGTTCTAGAACTTTTTCTAAATTTTCAAGACATCCTTTGAAACTTTGACCGCATACGGAAAAATCATCCATAAAGACTTCCATGATATTATCAAGGAAATCGGCAAATATTGCCATCATACATCTTTGAAAGATTGCGGGAGTGTTACATATTCCAAATGGCATTCATTGATAGGCGAAAGTTCCAAAAGAGCAAGTGAAAGTTGTCTTTTATTCGTCATTAGGATGAATTGGAATATGGAAGAAACTTGAATAACCGTCTAAGTAATAGAAATGAGAGTGCCTAGCTATACGTTCTAACATTTGATCAACAAATGGTAGAGGGAAATGGTCTTTTCGGGTGGCTTTTGTTTAGTTTTCTATAGTCTATGCACATCCACCATCCCGAATCAACACGTTTGGTTATGGTTTCACCCTTCTCGTTTTTTATCACAGTGACACCTCCCTCCTTTGGTACTACATGAACTGGGCTAAACCATTTACTATCGGATATGGGATATATAATTCCAGCCTCTAATAGCCTAAACACTTCTTTCCTTACTACTTCACTCATGATCGGGTTTAGTCTCCTCTGGTGTTCTCAAGAAGTTTTTTAATCTTCTTCATGCATGATTCGATGCATACAGATAGAAGGACTTATTCCCTTAAGATTAGCAATGTTGTATCCTAGGGCGGTTGGATATTTTCTCAAGATGTGTAGTAGTTTCTCAGTTTCGATCTGTCCTAAATCTGCATTGACTATTACAGGTCGTTCGAGTTCAATGTCTAGGAATTCATATCTTAGGTTTTTAGGTAAGCTTTTAAGTTCTATGGGTGGTTTCTTTGGACATGGTATAGGGTCGGGTGTTAGTGCTAAACATTCACCTAAACTATTGTCTTGATATTCATTGTGCAAATCATCAGATGTTGGAGTCATGGGAATTTTTAAGATTTATGGATCTTCAGGTGGTTCGATTTTGGCTTCCTTTATGCATTCATCGATGACGTCCATGAAACAGCAAGTGTCGTCCATTGTAGGTGCTTTTAAGAAATGGGAGAGGATAAATTCAATTTTCTCTTCTCCTACTTCGAAGGTTAGATTTCCACGTTTCACGTCTATCATGGCACCGACTGTTGCTAAGAAAGTTCCTCCTAATATGATTGGAATGTTAGAGTCTTCTTGGGTATCCATGATGATAAAATATGTTGGAATGTAAAATTGACCCGCTCAAACTAGAATATTTTCTAACATACCTACGGGGTACTTAACTGAATGGTCAGCTAGTTGAAGGGGCATTCTTGTTAGTCTTAGCTCACATAAGTTTAGCTTTTCACAGATTGAAAGGGGCATTAAACTTACACTGGCTCCCAAATTGCACAAGGCTTTGTCTATAATGGTTTTCCTATTACGCACGGTAGGGAAAAGCTACCAGGATCTTTTAATTTTGGAGGCATGTTGTTTTGGATAATGGCGCTACATTCTGCTGTAAGCATTACTGTTTTGTTATCCTCGAGTTTCTTCTTGTTAGATAGGATTAATTTGAGGAATTTAGCATAGGAAGGCATTTGTGTTATAGCTTCTGTAAAATGTGTTTTAATATTTAATTGTTTCAGAAGTTCTACAAATTTCTTAAATTGCGCTTCAGTTTTAGATTTTGCTAGTCTTTAAGGATATGGAATAGGTGGCTTATATGGTGGTGGAGGTACATAAAGTTTCTCTTTTTCAGCCTCCACTTCGATTTCATTTTCACTTGTCTTAGCAGGTTGGTCATTATTAGTCATCTTTTTAGCTTCCTTTACCTCTTGTTGAGACATGGGTACACTTTGGATTCTCGGATCGACTAGCCCTTCATATTCTGTTCCACTTGGTAGTGTGATATCGTGAGCGTGTCCTTTTGGATTTGGTTGAGTTTGTGCGGGAAACGTGCAAGCAGGGGCAGCAGTGGGCGCTTGTTGTTGTGCTATTTGAGAAATTTATATTTCAAGCACTTTATTATGTGTAGCTAAAGCGTCTACATTGTTCGCTAGTTGTTTAAGTTGCTCACTAGTGTGTATGTTTTGATTAAGGAAATCTTTATTAGTTTGAGCTTGGGTAGCTATGAAGTTTTCCATCATGATTTCAAGGTTAGACTTCTTAGAACCGTTTGGAACCACTACATGGGCTTTTTGATATCCAGGTGGTGTAGCAGGTTGTACGTGTTTGAGTAAGGGTTTCCCTGAGCATAGTTCACTTGATCAGGCGGTATACATGTTAGTAGTTGGCATTCAGATATGACATGTCCGGTTACTCCGCATATCTCGCAGTTAGGAGTTAGAGCAGCCGCAGTGGCTACAGGAGTTATGGTTAAGCTTTCGATCTTTTGGGTCAAGGCGTCTACTTTGGCATTGACGCGGTCTATACCACTAAATTCCTCCCTTGGTTTGAGATTTCTCTACAGAGGTTCGTTCTCCTCCCCATTAGTAGTGGTTTTGTGCCATGTTTTCAATAAGGTTATAGGCTTCATCATGAGGTTTGTCCATCAGAGCACCGCCTGAAGCAGCATCTAGAGTCATCTTAGTGTTGTATAGGAGACCACCATAGAAGGTATGGATAATCATCCACGGTTCAAGTCCATGATATGGGCAAAGCCTTAACATATCCTTGAATCTCTCGCAAGCTTCGAAAAGTGATTCGTTGTCTTTTTGGGTAAATCCATTGATTTGGCCTCTTAGCATTGCGGTCTTACTATGTGGTAAATATCTCGCTAAGAAAACTTTCTTTAGTTCGTCCCATGTAGTTATGAAGTTAGAGGGTAAAGATTGGAGCCAAGCTCTAGCTCTATCTCTCAAAGAGAAAGGAAAAAGACGTAATCAGATCGCTTCGGGACTGACATTATTAGCTTTAACCGTGTCTGCATATTGCACGAATACTGATATATGGAGATTTGGATCATCCATAGGGCTTCCAGAGAATTGGTTGTGTTGCACAGCTTGCACTAATGAAGGTTTTAGTTCGAAGTTATTCGCCTCAATTTCGGGAGGTAGAATACTTGAGTGTGGTTCAGCTTAAGAGAGCAGCGTAGTCCTTAAGAGGACGGTTGGCGGCCATTTCTGGTTTTGGAGTTGGTTCTTCAGGAGTGGGAATCAGCTCTTGGGGAATTGGAATTGCCTTACTTCGGGAAGATCGTGGATTTTACGTCTTATATTTACAAAACGTTCGATTTTGTTGATTCGTTGTATTAATTCCCCTCCTTGTAAATGAGTATTTGGCATACAAACGTTTAAAGAAAGGAATATGTTGCCTTAGTATATACGGTGCAACTACAGAGTTACGATATTGACTTAATTGGTCTCTGGCAACGGCGCCAAAAACTTGGTCGCGAATTTATATGTCTAAGAAACTTGACATCAAGTGCATTGTCGTATCGTGTAGTTTTAAAAGATATCGAACCCAAAGGACCAAAAATCAATCTACAGTTATCCTAAATTACTATGTAAATCTAAGGCTAGTATTTTAGTTTAATTAGGGGAAATAACATGGACTAAAAAGGGAATAATTGAATTCTAGTTCGAAATATTAATTAATGGGATATCGATATGTAATTCGTCAAACCTAGGAAATCTAAAGTTTTGTTGGCCATTCTCAATTAACAAAAATTCTTTTCAGCATATACCATTAACTTAAAAATCCTTATCTCACACTTCCGTGTTTATTGAATTAGACTATGATCCTAGACCGTAATGTATGCTTCCGCTATCCCGTCAGGTGTAAAAACACTTTTTGAAAACAATAGAATCTAATTAGTTTTAAAGTGCTTCCGCTGTGTTCAAAACTAATGTTCAGTGTCCAATATCCAATTAAAATCCTCAAACTTTTGCTCTTATAGTTTTCTAACCTTTGTTCGTTTTTACTTTCGTGACAAACCGTTTCAATATTAATTATTGGAAACTTATGCCGGAAAAGTGATTTTTCATAAAATGTAATTAGGCCGACTTATTTCGGACCCCTTAAATTTGATTAATTTACATACCGATATCTAATTGGTTTAGTGAGACATACTTATTAATTCAATCATGCATAAACAATAATAACTCAAATATCCAGACATTTTCATAAATATAGAAACAGCAAACATAAATTAGATAATTAACTTTATTAAACAAGAACCTGAAATGAAATAGTTCTGGAATTAAATCTTGAAATTGTGAATACTCGAACAATCTACCACACGCCGGCTAGATTTGTATCGTAGAAGTTCTTGAATCAAAATGACAAAGACAAGGAAATAAAAATACTAAAACCTAACGTAAGGTTAGATTCAGTAAAAATTTCACAATAATTTCCGGTGTAGAAATTATTGTGAGAAAAAGTATCTTCCTAAATCTATGCGGAAAATAAGAATTAAAATTGGAACTTGAATACTTGATTGTTGAAGAATGTGCTCGCTGGAAACCGCTCTGGAAAAATTAGGGAAATTGGCGAGAGAGCTTTTGGTTACCAACTTCCTTGCTTTTATATCCTCCTTGTAACTGTCCTTGAGAAAATATAGGGAAGGTGGAGTCAATCCCTTTTGTTTCTTGTTGAGAAAAAGCAGGAGAATTAGTGAGAAGCATGGAGGAAAAATAGGAGAAAATGGGTGTTTCTGTTGAAAGAGTGAAGTGTGCCATGGGGCAGCCTTTTAGTGCCGAGGGGCACTCATTTTTGAACCAGTGTCGAGCGGCACTCACGATGTTCTGAGGGACACACATCATGTGTTGCATTCCTGGGCTTATATTTGGGCCTCTTCTTTTCTGTTGGCTCTATTGCTTCGTCCTTCCTCCATTTTTACTTTTTCTACCAAGCATATATCATATTTATTTGAAAACCCGAAATACTACAAAATGCCATAATAATACCATCATAAAAAATAATTATAATAAAATAACGAAATGATTTATGTTTTAATTAAGCCAAATATGCAATATATTTTGGTGTTATAAGTTTTTCCTACTGGGGAGAAGAGGATCTGTTCGTCGTAACCTGACAATCAGATCCCGATGTACGACATATGTTTTCGAGAGCTGGAATTGTAGCCGCCCTTCACTAATCTCTAGGTGGTCATTTTTTATTATCTACATCTCACACCCTCCCAGTTACATCCGAACTCGACAGCCTTTCTCTGGGCGTTTGAGTTGGTTTGCGACTATCTCCAGCTCAGGGCTACTCTTCCTTTGTTGTCTCCATCTTCAATGGGGCATTTCCGCTGGTCGTTGCGGATGGGTCTCTCTAAATCAGCCGAAGAAACTCTTCAAGGCCTTTTCTAATACGGTGGGATAACTGACTTTTAAAATATGTGGATAGCAAGAGTCGCCACCGACTTTTATTTAATCCAATTGGAAAGACTAAAAGAACAGGAAAGACCTTTTTAAAAGACTTGAGTTTGGGGGGTAGATTATACAAAGGGAAGGTGTAAGCACCCTTTATATCCATGGGCTCTTAATTGCTTAGCTCACTTGTTTGTTTGATTGAAAAAGTTTGAAGTGTAGTGTGTGATTTGAATAAGAACTTTAGCTTGTAAATAAGTGTAGTCTTTTTGAAAGTATTCATTGAAAAGAAGTGTGAAAAGTAATTTTTGAGTTTAAATAGAGCAAGCAATTAAAAGCACCTACCCTTAGTTTAAGTCTTTCTTGTTCTTTAAGATTTTCGTTTGAAAGGGCTATCCATACCATAAGGAGGGTAGGTAGTCTTTTCATTGGATGTACGGGTCATCGAGAATCATCGTTTGCCATAAGTCTATCCATACCATAAGGAAGGTAGGAAGTCTTAGGAGAGGATGTGAATAGTCATTTGTAGGAAACCAGTAAGGATACCTTAGCATTCGAAGGGACGATCATCATTTATCGAGGCAACATCGAGGGACGAAATCATTTTACCGTATGCAACTCGAAGGGACTGTGATCTTTTATTCCGAGGGACTATGATGATTTGAATCAAAGGCAGCAGGCTAAGGTATCCCTACGCTCGAGGGACTTGACTATTTTATCCGAAAGGCAGCATAAAAGAGGTTACCCTAAATGTGGGTGTGTGCATCAATCATGTGATTCAGCTCAAATATTTTATCTTGCAGTTTAGTGATCTATGTCCAGTTAATTGTTTTGTAACTCCCTAAATTACTAACCACGCAAATAATATATTGACGGAAAGTAAATTGTGGAAAGTAAATGTCCTACGCTATTACATGGTTTTGGGGAGGGGGATTACAATAAAAACCTGTCGGGGGATGTGCGGAAAGTAAAGTGTGAAATTAAAAGACAGAAATTAAAGTCATAATTACTATTTCATAAAAACCTTGATAGTTTGAAACCTAAGGAGTCATATGAAGTCCATTGGAGACCTTGATTTATCCTTTTTCACCAAGATATTCACAACCCTAATTTAAGAGCCTTGTGCATTCTGTTAAATCTTGAGCTTTTGATACTTGGATGATTCTTGCATGAAAATATGGTGGGAAAATTTTGGGGTATGACACCTTTTCTAAATACATTTGGGGATTCAAAGATAAGTATTTTTTGGTGTAACCTATCTCGAAAAGGACCCTCATAAACTTATTTTCCACTGACTTCATATATCGGGGTCGTGCAGCGCGTGGCTAAAGGAGGCCTCCTGATTTTTAACCATAAGGGGGAGCTCGTGTTTGATCCTGTACTGATTAATGTTAAGGATCTCCTCGAGTGCAAGACGAACAAGGAGATCCATCGTTATCTGAGTAGATGTTTTTGTTTGTTTTTTAGGAGTGTGCATGTTTCTTCTTTATTTACTGAATTTTGTTAGAACAAGATTTGTTCTGATCAATTATCTTAGTTTTGATGATAACAATAATATGAATTTTGCTTAAGATAATATGGTACTCTAATCCATTGCAATTTCCCTTTCAGGAAATATATAAAGAGTACGCATAATTCAGCGCTCAGAAGCTTTGTCTCAAAGGGTTCAGCATGCAACATCAGAACATGGTCTGGCAAGACATCAGAAGATGGTCGAAGCAGAATCAGAACATGGGTCTATGGAAGCATCAGAAGAACAAGAGAACAGAAGCACTGAAGTTCTGATGGTATCACGCTCAGAAGCACTTCAAGGTCAGAAGATCAGAAGATGCTATGCACCAAGCTGTTTGACTCTGATGATATTCAAACGTTGTATTCACAAACATCAGATCAGAAGAAAGTACAAGTGGCAAGCTACGCTGACTGACAAAAGGAACGTTATAAGCTATTAAAGGCTACGTCAGTAGACACAGCGTGAACAAGGCTCGAGGTAGTTGACAAAAGCGTATAACATTAAATGCGATGCTGTACGGAACACGCAAAGCATTAAATGCATTCAACCACTACAGGAAAAAAGGTCTCCCGCCACGCCCAGAAAACCGAGGCTATATGCAAAATAACCGTGGCGTAACGCTTAGGCCACGGTTTGGCCACGGAAATCCAACTGTGGAGTATACGGTCGTGGCCTAAAGTAAAGTCCACGGTTTTTTGGTATAGACCACGCCTTTTTTACAACCGTGGCATTTTTAGGCCACGGTTTACGTAGCTTGATTAAGGCCGCGGTTTGATCTTGCCATGACTTATAAACTGTGGCTTTATGGTAAAGCCACGGTTTCATTTTAACGTTTACGACACAGTATTGGTTCAGGATATAGCCACGGTTTGGTTATGACCACCTATTTAAAACCGTTGTTATATGTTATGCATTTTAAACCATTTATATGCCACGGTTTATTTCATGTTATGCATTCTAAACCATTTATCTGCCACGGTTTATTTCTGTATCATTACATAAATATATATATTTATATTTATATTTATATATATTTATAATATATATATATATATATATATATATTTATATTTATATTTATATATATTTATAATATATATATATATATATATATATATTTATATTTATATTTATATTTATATTTATATATATTTATAATATATATATATATATATATAAATATATATGTATAAATATATATATAGCAATATTAAATTAACAATGAAATTAACATTAATAGTAGTTCATCCACTAATAATAGTTGGATACTAAGTTTTTCATCCCAAATTCAAAATCAAAACAACCATATTAAGTTGATCCATGATCCCTACACTATTTAAGTTGTACCACCACAAGTTTCTCTCAAAATGGAGTCATCCCAAAATAACCAAAAAAAGTTCTAAAAACTGGGCTAGATAACATAAAACAACTATTCTTCTTGATCTTCTCCTTGCTCTTCTTCCACATCTTCTGAACAACCACCTTCTTCAACATCTTCAGCATAACCTCCTTCCACATCTTCACGATCATCACAAGCTTCTTCCATATCTTCATCACAATCTGCTTCCTCTCCACCCTACAATAAACATAACATCATTCAACATTCATAAGTGTACGTACTAGTCATGGTTGTGTAAAATAGAATCATGAATCAAAAGACAGTTTTAGGCCATCACCACCAGAATCATGCATACACCTATTTCAGAATCGTTTCCCTATTTCATACACATATTTCAGAATCAAATCAATGGAAATATAGAATTCTTACAAACTGAAATAAAATAATCAATTAAACAAGTTGGTCCATCAAGGCGCAAGGGCTTGAATTCAGTAAGTATATCCTAAGTTAGAACCCACTTTTACTCCATTTCATTTGGTCATTTTTGGAGTAAGTATATCAATGACATGTATTGTAAAAAAGCCATGATGGCATCACCTTCCAACATCAGAGACCATTTATGAGGATTAAATAGAGTGATTGAAGATCTAACTTGTTTGATAAGAGGTCCATTTCTATCACACCTTATTCTTTTTCTAGCAAATACACTAACATCATGTTTAGCCTAAAAAGCTGCAGCATTAGTCACTGCAATAACTTGGAATGCTAAAAATAGAGGAGTTTCTATGTACAACAAAACACAATGATTCTTTTATTTAGTGCATGGCTTATCAAACAAGAATCATAAAACCACAACAAAACCTTCAAAATCAAATACCTATTAAGGGAAAGCCATATAAGACACTCAGTTTCAAAAGGTCAATCAGCAACACAAGTTAAAACTAGAATACTAGTTATGTCATAGATTTTTGCTTCTTTGAAAAGATGGTTTTGAAACACTAAGATAATATTGAGATACTATAAGATACATGAATATCTTCTAGCAATTTACCTAGTTATAGTTCTTGTGTATTTATCTTTATGCCTACTTTTTTTTGGCACAGGTTTTAGAGGCAAAAGTTATCCAAATAAACTCTGCACGTGGGCGCATATTTTTATCATTAAAGGAGGTCACGGTAATCATCTATATAGTTATTTTCTATGAAGTACTTCCATTATTTGGGAAAATCTATTTAAACTAAGCAAGTTTAGATTCCTAATTCAACAAATCATTGCCTGCCTATTACAGCCTGATCCATTGATGGAATCCTTAGAGTCTGTAGTTGGGGATCATGAATCCTTTGATGGGAGATTGGAAGCAGCTCAAACTGATACAGAGGTAATCTTGACATGAAAGTAGAAGTGACCGGGAATTTTTTTTAAATGAACCTAAGTACACCCATTGTATTGATTAAATAACTGTGTTGTTGGATCTTATTGTGTCAGTAGTTTAGCAACCAACAAAAGGCTTATGAAAATTTAATTCTCAGACATTGACATGCAGAGTCATGTTCGTTAGATTATTTCTGCTTGATGATAAATCCAAGGGTAACAAAAAATGGTCAATCAGCAACATGATGAAGCAAATCAAGTAACAAAAATTGATCAGTTTCTAATTCAGTGCCCTATACACTTTCAGAAAACACTTGCCATCAAATTAGTGCCCTATACAGTTTCTAATTCAGTGCCCTAAACAGTGCCATATGCTGCAATTTCAGAAAACACTTGATAATTCAGTTCCCTAAACAGTGCCATATGCTGCAATTTTTGTAGTTTAGAGTATACCTGTTCGCAATGCGGAATATGAGTTGATGCAGACGAATGTGGATCAGCAGGAGCAGCAGTAGAACTAATGGAACAGCCCATAGCACTTGCCATCAAATTAGAGATCTCGTCGTCGCTCATTTGTGGGTTTTGTTGCTTCATCATTGTCTTAAATAGCGCCTTCATACCATCCATCTCCCTCTTCATGCCATCCATCTCATTGACTCAGCTGTCTTTGAACACATGAACAACCTTTGTAGTCTAGGAATCAACGGAAAGTGCCTCAAAACTTTTGCAGGAACTCTACAGTCATTTTTGGGTTGCTCAGACTCACATCCTTCAGTTGCAGCATTTTGTTTCCACCGTGAAGCTTCACAAATAGTGCAAGAATTGTCCTTTTCATGCTCCTTCCAAAATAGCATGCAATCATTTGGGCACGCATCTATCTTCTTATAATCAAGGCCTAAACCACTTATCATGGCTTTTGTCTTGTAAAATGATTCCGGAATGTTCAAATCAGGCATTGCTTCTTTCAATAATTCTAATAGGGCAGTGAATGACGTATTGCTCCAGCCGTGGAGACATTTCAACAAGTAGAGTCGAATCGTGAATGATAACGAAGAGAAGTCTTTGCATCCAGGGTACAGTTCTTGTTCCGCCTCTTTAATCAAACTGTAAAACGTTCTAGCCTCGTCATTGGGACCTTCACCAACTCCGTGTGCTTCTGCCCTATCTCCATATATGTCATGCAATAAGCCAGGAATGTCATCATGTGATCCATCTTGATCTTCCATCCCATCACCAATTTCCATAGACCTTTGTAGTTTCTCCCCATGGTGCACCCAAACGTCATAACCGTCTAGAAAACCTTTGGCTATTAGGTGATCCCTAATAATATCCCTGGTTTTCCAATATATATTTTTACACTTAGCACAAGGGCATAGAAGTTCACCTCCTTGAGGACTTCCTTTAGTGAAGGCAAAGTCTAAAAATCGAGTAACACCGTTGATGTACTCTTGACTAAACCACGGTAATTTAGTCCACTCTTTGTCCATCGCTTGATAATCTATATATTTGAAACACAACACATAACACATTCAAAACACATAACACATTCAAAACTGAATTCATATAAAAAAAATGCACTAACAGTACCAAAACATGTGTTGAGCAACCAAAAAATTACTGGGACAGAATTATTGTATATAAATGGAATTACTGGGACAGAATCTTTGCAAGAATTAAATGCAGTTGGTGGTGGCAGAGGCGGATCTCTCTCTCTCTCTGACAGAGATTGGAGAGAAGTTCCTCTTCCCAGCCAAAGAAAGACAGCCTCCACTAAAAATTCCAGACAGATTTACCTCCCACCAAAGATCAAATCTCTCATACACTCTTTTTTTATAGTCGAAAAATAAGAAAAAGCCTATAGAAACAATACTTTGGCTACTATGCTAGACACAGGTAACTTTGTACTTGAACAACTTCACCCCAATGGAACTAAGAGTTTATTGTGGCAGAGTTTTGATTATCCATCAGATATTTTGATCCCAGCAATGAAGTTAGGTGTTAATCGAAAAACGGGACATAATTGGTCTCTAATTTCGTGGTTGACTCCTTCACTGCCATATTTGGGTGAATTTAGTCTTGAATGGGAACCAAAAGAAGAAGAATTGAACATTAAGAAACGCGGGAAAGTGTATTGGAAAAGCGGAAAACTTGGAAATAATGGATTGTTCGACAATATTCCAGCAAATGTTCAACAAAATTATCAATACGTTATTATCTCTAACAAGGATGAAGATTCTTTCAGTTTCAAAATTAAAGATCGGAACTCTAAGATGCTTACAGAATGGGCACTCTTCTCTGATGGGAGGTTTGTGAGTTTGGAAGGAGAGTTGGGTAATGCAGATATTTGTTATAGATATAGTAATGATACTTGCAAATTGCAACTACTATGGATAATAAGCATGAACAGAGTGAAAGAGGAAAATCATAATCAATGCATAGTCAGTTTCCAATATATTATGATATGAAAGTAGTTACTAGTTTGCCAAAAAATCACTTTTCTACTTAAAGGTCATCAAACACAAATCATTCCGCTACAAAGTACATGTCAAAATCAACTCTAGCAAGATCTAATCCAACACATAGGAAAGCAGCAGCAAACACAAATCTAAGTGAGCTCAGAAACAAGTTAGAACACTGACCTTAGTGCCAAAACGACCTTCTGGATGATCTGTTTCAAGAATATTCCTCCCCTAAACAAACAAACAAAAAATACATAATTACAAACTTCCTTCAAATGAATAATCTATAGTATATTGCAGCATAATAGAGTTTCAGAGTAAAATTCATAAATTATCATACACATACACATATCATAATAACAAGAATTTCTTCTAATAATCACAAGAAATTCAATTCAATTCATGATATTAAGCATAACTAGCATTCTGATTTCGTCCCAAACAGAAATTCAATTTTAGATTTAACAATACTAACAGTCAAATAACGGAAATAGCAGTTATAACTTGAATCTAACATACTTTCTCAACCTAAAATCCAGATCAGTTTTCAACCCTAACAAAATCTAACCTAAATCACCATAACAAAGTCTAACATAAACTCAGTGCCTCTCTCAGTTTCAAATCACCATAACAAAATCTAACATAAATAACAACAACAGATATAACAATGCAGAGATTAGTTCAAAATGAAGCCCTCAGTAGATTAGGTCAAAACAAAACATGCATCAAATCACACTATCCAAACATCAGTAGTAGAATTTCTTTAAACATAGATTAGGCCAGAAAGAAACCCTACCGTATTAGTGTCCAGAAGCTTTGGTACCTCACATGCAAAACAAAATATATATTAGGTCAAAACAAATCAGAGGAGACGAGGGAAGATGAGGAACACGAAGAGAGAAGAGAATCGTACCTCAACTACAAAACAATCGTACGCAGATGAATAGAGGAAGCCTCCAGAAGCTTTGGTACCTCAACTACAAAACAAAATATATATTAGGTCCAAACAAAATCAGAGGAGACGATAGAGAAGATGAGGAACACGAACAGAGAATCGTGAGATGAAGAGAGTTAGGGTTCGTGAGTTAGGATTCGTGAGATGAAGAGGGTTAGGGTTCGTGAGATGAAGAGGGTTAGGGTTCGTGAGATGATTGAGGTTAGTGAGATGAAGGTGAAGCAGAGATTAAAGCAGAGATGAAGGTGAAGAATCTAACCTGTAGGCGATGGAGGTGGCAGCAGCGGCGGAGCGGCGGAGCGGCGAAGCTGAGATGGAGTTTTCAGATAGTTTTGGGAGATGAAGTTTTCAGATAGTGTTTTGTTCATATGGCTCTGCAATCTCGTTTTTGTTATTCTTTCATTTTTTTTCTTTTTTTTAATTAAAAAAATAGAAAAGAAAATATTAAAAGATAGAGGGAAACTAAAAAAAAAAGGAGGGAACTTTTGGAGGGTTTTTTTTTTGGGTTTTGGCCACAGTTTGAACTGAAAATTATAGGCCTCGGTTTCTTAGTTGCGGTTTAAAATATCTACCGCTATACAGGCCACAGTTTTACACTCCGGATTCAATATTTCTATAACATACATCTACGCTTTGATAATCATGGCTAAATCATATAAGTGGCCACAGTTTCTGAGCTGTGGACAATTTTAGCGTGGCCGTAGGCCAAATTTCTAGTAGTGCACCGGTCATCTTCTCCAACGCCTATAAATATGAAGTTCTGATGAGAAGCAAGGTTAACGATCCTGAACCAAAAACAACTCAAATCAACTTGCTGAAACTCTGTTCAAATCAAAACTCAGAATCTTCATCTTCATCAAAGCTCACTACATTGCTGTTGTAATATATTAGTGAGATTAAGCTTAAACGTTAAGAGAAATATCACAGTTTGTGATTATCGCTTTCAAGAAGCAATTGTAATACTCTTAGAATTGATTACATTAAGTTGTAAGGAACTAGAGTGATCGTGTGGATCAGAATACTCTAGGAAGTCTTAGAGGTTATCTAAGCAGATTGTAACTAGAGTGATCGTGTGGATCAGTAGACTCTAGAAAAGTCTTAGAGGGTATCTAAGCAGTTGTTCCTGGAGTGATCAGTGTGTGATCAGAAGACTCTGGAAGACTTAGTTGCTGACTAAGTGGAAAACCATTGTAATCCGTGCGATTAGTGGATTAAATCCTCAGTTGAGGTAAATCATCTCTGCGGGGGTGGACTGGAGTAGTTTAGTTAACAACGAACCAGGATAAAAATAACTGTGCAATTTATTTTTATCTGTCAAGTTTTTAAAGCTACACTTATTCAAACCCCCCCCTTTCTAAGTGTTTTTCTATCCTTCAAATTTATCTCTGCTTTTCTTTTCAGGTGCTATGTTGAACCCTCAGAAGCGTCAAGAGCATCTACAGAGGAATTTAGCGGCCAAGGTGAAGAAGGGGCAAAAGGTCTTCGCTGGTCGTGTGGTGGATGGGGCCCTTACAACCCAAACAGGCTTGGATGGCTCTTCCTCGACTCCCCAGGTTGAGCAGGCTTCCCCCTAGGCGATGATGTTAAAGCCTAAGCGTTAAAGGACTGAGACTCTGGTCAACCTTACAGGTGAACAAGGAAAAGGAAAATATGTGTTGCCTCCCGTGCTCCATGACCTGCAAATCTTCAAGGGGTCGTCCTTGGAGATGGACCGAGTGCATTATCTTCACCTGGAGGAGATGGATCACCCGAGGAGGAGGCTCCAGCTGGCTCAGGATGCTTCTACCGTGATGAGGTTAATTGGGATGGCCGGGAGATTGAGCTACAAAAAGTCTGGGCGTCGTTGACGTATGCCAAAAGGAAGCTGAAAAGGGCCGACTTTGACCTCATATATTTTAAGAAGGTGAAGGATGCTTTTGCTCAAGCGAAGAAGGATTTGGAGACACTCTCTGAGGAGAAGAAAGCCTTGGAAGAACAACTTGCATATTTTAAGGCCGCTTTTGTCCCTGTCGAGAATGATCTGGAGGAACTTATGGGGGTGACCACTTTGGATGAGCTCGTTGCCAAGTATCAGGTGGCTATATATGATGGTCTGTCCAATGCAACACTGGATTTTGATAATGCTGTGGTGCAACTCAAGCTCTTTAATTTTGAGCTCGACATAAGTACGGAGGGGAACAGTTACATGTACTCCGCAAAGGACGGGAAGGTGGTGGTCCCTGCATTTCCGAAAGATTTTAATATGGCAGGAGAGATCCTTGAGACCATTGTCGAGGATTCGAGCCTTGAGGAGGTCGCTCTAACGAATTCTGGTGTCAGGGAACAGCCATCCCAGGAAGCCCGGGTTGTTGTCGAGGAGCAGCCGCTTGAGTAATTAGTTGTTCTTATCTTTTTTGGCCTGCTTGCCACTTTATAAGAATTGGTAATGTTTGGTTGTTCATGCTTTGCATGTTTTGATGTAATTTTCAAACAGATATGGTCTTTGCGGCTACTTTTTATATTCTGTCGGGGTTTCGGCCCCTTTTCATGTAATTCAACATATTGGTCCCTGTTAACCCAGGTTTTGTGAGTTAATTCATGTCCTTATAGTATTTAGTTTGGTTCTATTTTAGGTTTATATGTTCAAATTCCCTACAAATTTATTCTTAATTTTAATAAAATTAGTGGGGGTACATTAGGTGCTCCCTTTTGTTAATTTAATTTTTGTTTTGTGTACAGAAGTCAGTAATAGTCAATATGAGGCAAGACTGAGCTAGTTTGTGGGTGAGCTAAGAGTTGAGGAAGCATAATTCAGAATGAAGAAACACTTGCAAGCTGCTACGTTAGTGGAGAGAGAGTGGAAAGAGATGCTAATTAGAGGGAGAGCTCGGTGGGTGCTGAAAATGATAGTGGAAATGATTCAAATTCAAGGATGAAGGAGGTGGAGATAAAAGACAAATATGGTACAAAGGTACACTACGGGCCGCCTGCTATGAGAGTCTACAGATTTCACCTTGTCCCCCTATTGCTGTCGGGTAGTACAAATATTCCCTCTTTCTATGCTGAAGACGTTGAGGATGTGTGGGCTGAATGAAATTCTTGAATCCAGGCCCATGATCCAAGGCAACTGAAGAAACCCTAATTCCTTGGCCTATAAAAAGAGCTGGAAGCAAAATTGGAAAGGGGTTCAATAATATTCCGAGTTCATAATACACTAGTCCTAGAGCGTGTTTGTGGAAGTGTGAAAAAGTCTTCTCTCCTTATCTTCGTCTGTGCTTAGTGATGATCACTGGCGCGACTGGAGTTTCCTCTTGAAAACTTAGCCGTTTCAAGTTTTACTACAAGTTTCTCTTGTAACCCTTGTACTCGGCTCACTATGAGCTAAACTTGTTTTTGTTGAGCCATGTGATATTAATATTAAAAGTGTCTTTATGTTAGATGTTTGTGTGGTTAGTGCTTGCTTTATTGTGTTTAAAACTCCAACATTTATTTCCTTGATTGATCACCTTAGAGATAGGTAATAGCTTGTTGTTATGAGAGATCGAACAACAAGTGTATTTCATGCATAAAAATGGTTGAAAAAGTATGATATATATATATATATATATATATATATATATATATATATATATATATATATATATATATATATTCACTTGACCTAGTTTGCTTAGACATAAACCCTAAGGAATATCAGAACCATTAAGGAATATCAGAACACTTAATAGACACATATTAGGGTTACAAGTGGAACTTAGATATTTGCTTTCCTTGCTCTTCAACTATAATTCTCTTGATACTTCTACACACATTTCTTTATTTTCGCTTAACAATATTTTAAATGAAAGTTGGATTCAAACCATCACCTATTATTATTTCTCTACTTATGCTTAAAGTGAAATAATAGATTTAATAAAAAGTCATATCTAAGTAGTAACACTCCCTATGGGTACGATACTCTTTCTTTTATCACTTGCTATGATAAAAAACATGTATACTTGCATGTGACACCTTTGAGATACGAACAAGTTTTTGACGCCGTTGCCGAGGAGTGATTTCACTATATTTTTTATTTTGTATTTGTTTTTATTTTCTTTTCATTTTAAGCATTTGTGTTTTTGACAATCTATTGAATTTTGGTGTCGCGACAGGTATTGAGCTATTGCATGCACAAATTGTTGCGCCAATTGTAACACCCTTCTAAGTCCCGCGGCAAATTAAATAAATAATCAGAGTAAAAACATGAACACAAGGGTGCCACAATTATTTAAAAACAATTAAACCGACTATGGTCAAAGTCATGCTTCATTAGGAAACGATTTACTAAAACATAATCATGTTTATCACAGCGGAATAAGAAACATCGTCAATACAACCAAATGGAAACACAATTCATCACCAAATAAAATAGAGTAATCTCATAAAACTCTAAGACTATCGTCCCCTAGTGTTACAAGATCAGAGCATGACCGACACGATCCAACATAAACGGATAAACTCTACGAGTCATCCTCACCGAGCACTAATGCCGCTACTCCTCAATCTGAAAATGACAACATGTAAGGGTGAGTCTCATTCTCAATTAGTAAATATTATGCAATTCATAAGCAACAAGCATCATAATATACCGTTCACCCAATTATACATATTCAGATTCACATCTATTATTCATCAACTCATACAAATATAGATTACACTACATAACATAGAAATCCATTCAACCACGAAATAACAGAATGCATATGACACAACTGACACTATGCATGTGGTACCAATAAACCGTGGAATCAATCCACCTGACCGATCTACGCCTCATCGAGATACGACCCACCGACGCAATTTTCGCACAATGAGAAATATGTCCACCATCGATCCAAACATCACCGGGATCCATCACCGAATGCATATGAATGAATGAAACACACATAACATACTTAAAAACATCATCGAATCACGATGAACAATTCATCTCAACACCACATCACCGAATAAGTATGTACATGTTTTTAACATCATTCAAATAGTCATGCATTCATCACAATCATAATAGTAATCACAACCATTTCATCATCACACCAAATACATTGTCACGCCTATTTCATATGCACACAATGTTCAATTCTCATCAAGTAAATAAATCGAGTTTTAAAGAAATAAAGTCGGCCACTGCCCATATTCATCATTCTGTTAGACGCTGGCCTTAGGATCTAGAGGGGGGGTGAATAGATCGTTCACAGTTTTACGGAGTTAAACGACTTTTCAGCGGAAGTGATTCTGAATCGACTCGCGTCTATTCCGAACCACTATCGAAACGATTGTATATGTGTTTAAAACCAGTCAAAAACTTGAGGTAAGTGATAAGAGTATACGTTGCAGAATCAAAGCGTTGCTCTTATTGAAAATCAGATTAACTTCTTGTATGATGGACAATGTTTGCAATGCAGTAAGAGTGATAGAAACAAATATTCAAACACTTGGTGATAGTGATCAAATTGACGGTGATTCAATATGTGATGGATTGTGATGTTTATATAAGTTCTTAATTCACAATCTTAACACTCGAATCGTTGATCAATTTGCTATTATAACCAAATATGAACAGAACGTAAATGAAAAAAGTAAAAGCGACAAGAACACGATATTTGTTTAGGCAGTTCGTCGATCGTCCTCGCTACGACTACGTCTGCCCCCAATTCCAAATTGAAATTGGGTAATCTTTCATTAATGTTGAAAGTAGTATATACAAAGAAGATAACAAAGCGATAAACCATAAACCAATTATGTCGATCCTTTGAATCTTCTTCCCCCTTAATCTTGAGTCAGATCAAGGTTATCCAAGAGCTTCACTTTGATCCCTTTCTGCAGTGTCTTCAATTCCCTCGAACCCTTGTTCTTCAATCTTCACACTCAGCCGGATCCTCGATGAAACCTCTTGATAAAAACCCCCAAGAAACACCTATCTTGGAGGACAAAACCCGCAGATTTTATTCACCAAAATCCCCACAAATCTTCACCCACTAGGAATCTTCAATTTCGTTCCATGGACGTTATCGAACTCGATCACTAACCCTCAACGCAAGAATGATTATGTGTAATTGCGTTGGAGATGACGAAGAACGAAGATGAGAAGCCTTTGTGTATCTTTCAGTCGTTGGTGTTACGTGTAATAATGAACCTTGGACAATATATTTGATAGCTTAACAGTTGGAGATGAGAGAAACAGAATTTTTGGCATTCTTGATCAGTTAAGTCGACCTCTTGTAGTGCTTAGGTCGACCTAGCAGAGCTTGCAGAATTTTGCTCCCAGTTAGGTCGACCTGTTTAAGGAGTAGGTCGACCAGAATCCTCTTCAAATGCATTCTGGGGACATTTTCTCAGATTAGGTCGACCTAGTTGTTGTGTAGGTCGACCTAGCAGACTGGTATGTAGATTTCATCAATTTAGGTCGACCTAGATGATGTGTGAGTCGACCTAACAGAAGTATTTGGATTTTTCTCCATTTTAGGTCGACCTGGTTTGACAGTAGGTCGACCTAACTGCTGGTTTTCTGCATTCTTCTTGTTCTGCTTGTGTTGAGTCAACCTATAAGCATAATAGATCAACCTGTACTATCATGAGTGATCAATGCTTGCTTTTCTTTAAGTTTTCTGCTTCCGCCTTGTTTTTTGAATGCTTATTTGAGTTTGCCATGAATCAAAAACATCTTTGAGTGTAATCTTGTATTCACATACTCCCCCTTTTTGATGATAGCAAACCATTAGTCGAAGCTTTAGTAGTAAGTGATAAAGACTCAACAAAGCTCCCCCGTACATCCAGCATCTATCTCTCAACCAGGCAATCTCTCAACAAAGCTCCCCCGTACACTCAGCATCTATCTCCCCCTTTGACAACATCAAAAAGAGGAAACAAAGAGAAAACAGGAGAGTAGAAGAGCAACGAGAGAAACATAGATAAAATGACATGAAAATGATAAAACAGTGAAGTTGACAATAAAATAACATAGATAAACCATAAGATACATAAGATCCAAACATGTTTAGCAGTACATTTTAACATAACAATGATCCGAGATATAAGCAAACTACAAAAGAGTGTGACAACACATAGAAATATAACATAATTATGATGAGATAAGATGCAATGATATGATGATATGATGAGGAATGCATCCTAGCGCCTGCCCCTTCTTCCTCTTCCTCTCTGAAACATGTGCGGGCGATCTTCTTCAACCTGTTCCAACAGATCCAGCACAGATAAGTTGAGAGTGTTGAAGCTTTGGCTTATGTTTGCATGACGATTCAGAGCAGTTTCTTCAAACTGATTTTGTCTTAGGACAGAGTTGGATGCAAATGTTTCAAAATCATTCTTGTGGTCTTGAATCAAGCCGTATAGTGATTGATATTGAAGTTGTTGTTCATCATATCGATCTTGTTGTAGCTGTTGCATTGTTTGGAACTGGAGCTGTTGTGATTGATATTGAAGTTGTTGTTCATTATATCTCTCTTGTTGAAGTTGTTGCATGGTCTGTAACTGGAGCTGTTGTGATTCAAAATGTTGTTGTTGTTGAAGTCGCATATTTTCAAGCATGGAGATAATGTTGGACTGATCTTGTGGAGGTGGAGCCGTGTATCCCCAAGGGATTTCTTCCTCTTGAGACGGAACATATTGCCAATTTGGATCCGTGTCATGAGCTATATCTTCCATGGTTTGATCCTCATCATTTGCTATTTCTTGATCATTTCCCTCTTCTTCATTTCCTACAGTATGACCAAATTCAGTAGGATCATCATAGTTGTAGATAATTTTTCCGGTTCCCTTTTGTATAAGATAGTAGGTTTTCTTATTCGGATCCCAATGATATCCCATGAGAGTTAAAGTTGTTTGAGAGAAATCCTGGTTCTGTTTCATGTGCACATAAGACAACCCATCCAGTTTCATACCAAAGTGGTTTACTATGGTTTGAATGATCGAGCCATAGCATAAAGCAGTAGTCTTTTGTTGTATCTCTTGAAACTTGGCAGTCAGAAAGTGTGGCCAGTGCACACGCGTCCTGTTTTGAATCAGGTACATTAACACAATCTCATTCCTTTCAATTCTGGAAAATCCGCCTGCTCGTGGTCGAATGACTCTTGAGATAATCCAGTTAAGGAGCCTGGGATCCCTTTTTAGGTGACCGGCTGTGATGGATTCATTTTGCTTGTCAAGAACAGCAGGATCTTTGAGAATGGATGTCATGTAAGCGACATGATCATAATTGGCCGGAAAGTCACCGTCTTCTATATGAACTTCGTCTCCCAAGAGTGTAAGACCAAAGATACTAATCCATGCTCGTTTGTCAACAATATGAGATCTTGACCCCATCTTAAACCTAAAATTACAGCCTTCCTCTCTTGTGAACCCTGCATAGAAGGCCCTAACAGTGTTCTCACAGTACGGTGTGGCACATTCCAAAAGGGGGTGAACGTTCTGATGCTTAATAAGACTAACAACATCAGGAATATGCATATTCTTAGCAACATGCTAGTTAAAGATATATTGCTTCACTACCTTCCTTTTCATTTGCCATTTTTCAAAATTATCTCTGCAATCAGGGTGAACAAGGGCTACAGCACTTACCGGTTGTGAGGATGATCCAGACGCAACTTCCTTTCCCTTTCTTGATTTTGGAGGCATGGTTGTTGAAGATTTGTGAGAGAGAGAGAGAGATGATTTTGACACTTTTTGACCTTTGAGGAATTAGGGTTGGCCGTACACAATGAAGTGAGAATGAATGGAGATGGAAAGAATGAAGAATGGTTATGTATGGGGATGGGTCGGGTCGACCTAACAGACCCAATTTGGGAATTTTTGAACCAATAGGTCGACCTAAATGAAGACCTGGTCGACCTAACAGAGGTAGTGAGAAAAATAACCAGTTTAGGTCGACCTAAAGAGTGAGTAGGTCGACGTAACTGGACAATTTTAGTTTATGCTGAAATTTTTCTTCTGTGGGTCGACTCAGATACAAGGTAGGTCGACCTAAATTGCTTCAAAATGTTTGAAATGACTTAGAGATGTTGCTATATGATGGATTTATGCTTAGTTGCTTGCTTGTATGCCCTAATTATGATATGTTATGAGTGGAGATGATAAACACATATGTAATTGAGATATATAGATAAACATATATGAAGTCACTATAAGCATGTTAATTGATAGCATATTATAGCATCAATAAAATTTTTGGAAGTGAACAATAAACATGTTACCGCTTTCTCAATATGTAGGTGTTTTGTCATCATTGTGTGGAGTCCTCTTGTTAGTGTGCCATACTCCTAGATTTGATGATGAATTGTTTTGATGGAATGTTTCACAGCTTGATTTGCTTGATTTTTGCGAAAAACTCATCTAGTGTCGATTACTTGATGTTCTCCTGGATGCGGAACATGGTCCCAAACAATATTCTACTAAGAATAGGTTTAAAATCTCTTTGCAATGCAACTTGCCAATTGCACATCAAGTAATGCGTCCTTTGCGTTTTTCGGGTTAACTGTATTTGTGATGTATCTTATACATTTGTGATGGCCAGGTCACCTACATTTCCTCTGCCAAGTATGGTTCTTCAATCTGTCTTTATAGATGACATACCAAGAGTGGTATGTCTTCCTTTATGTGTCTTGAACACCAGCTGTCAAGGAACCACCACCTTTCGGCGATGTCAAGACACTTTTTCTGCAAAATTAATTTAGAGTGGAAGGTCCCCAATCTTCATTGGGTCCTGGATGGTGAGTACAGACATTGTTGCACTTAGGCAACCATTGAAATACTCCTTTAGGAACTAAAATTCTCCTAAATTTGCATTTTTCAATGGTATGTCCCTTTTTGCAACAATAATGACAGGTAATATGATGAGAATATGGAGTTTTGCTAGTTGATACTTTTGGTACAAAAGTGTATTTACTATATAAAGGAGTATACGATCTTTTGAACTTATTTGGATCAACCGTAAAAGTCACTTTTGGTTGTAGAGCCTTGTCTAACTTGGCTTTTAGATCTCTTACTTCTTTTTGCCAAATGTGACATGTCTCACAACCAAACCATGATGTAGGATCTATTTCAACTTTATCCTTTTGAATGTCTAGCATAGATTGTTTTAAAGCTTCCATATCCTTTTCGGTTTTCTCAACTTTTGATTCAAGATATGAAAATATTTTCTTATTTGAGGCCAAAAGTTTGAAAGCTTTAATTGCATCTCTATGTAATTCTTCAAAAGCAAGTTTTAGTTGAGAATGAGATACCTTATCTACGAGTTCAGGTTTAAGATGACTTACAGCTTTCTTTTTCTTGTGTTGATGAGCCATGAAACATAGGTTTGCTGATTCTTCTTCATCGCTTGATGAGCTTTCACTAGATGAATCACTTTCCCATGCTATGTAGGCTCTTTTAGATTTGTTATGACCTTTGCTTTGGTTCTTCTCCTTTTCTTTCTTAAGGTATGGACAATCCGGTTTGTAGTGACCGGTTTTCCCACAATTGAAGCAAAGACCTTTGATTTTTCCTTTGTTGTCGTCATCTTGTTTGAACTTGTTTGATTGCTTTATATAGTTGATCAAGCCTTTGTCAGAATGTTTTGCTCCATTTTTCCTTAGAAATTTGTTGTATCTTCGCACAAACAGTCCCATTTCCTCATCATCGGAGTCTTCGTCATCACTTGTATCACTATCCTTTGGCTCTTGTCTTGAGGTCTTGGAGCTTGAAGCTTTTAGAGCTATTGACTTCTTCTCTACCTCTTTCTCCATGTTCTTTTCTTTCTTTGCCCTTTTCTCATGCATGTCAAGGCATTTAAGGTGTTGTTCATGTTCCTCTAGTTTACCAAAGAGAGTGGTAATGTCTAAGGTGTTTAGATCATTTGCTTCCTTTATTGCTGTAACCTTGGGTTGCCATTCCCTGTTCAAGCATCTTAAGATTTTGTTAGTAGCAACTGCATTGGAAACAGGTCTATCAAGAGAATTTAACCGATTTTTCAGGTGAACGAATCTCTTCTGCATGTTTTCGATGGATTCACCATCTTCCATGTGGAAGAGTTCGAACTCTTGAGTTAACGTATTGATCCTAGCTAGTTTGACATCATCCGTTCCCTCGTGGGCAACTTGCAATGTGTCCCACATAGCTTTAGCTGATCTACAATGGGAAACGCAATAGTATTCATCAACTCCTAGAGCTGAGATTAGAATGTTTCTCGCTTTCCAATCGTATGCATATCTCTTTTCATCTTCAGCATCCCAAGTATTTTCTGGTTTTGGAACAACTGCACCAGCTGCATTTGTCATGGTGATCTGAAAGGGACCATTGACAATAGCTGTCCAGATGTTCCTATCAATTGCATTGATGTGGACACACATACAATCCTTCCAATAGCCATAGTTTTCACCGTTGAAAACTGGAGCTCTATTGTGAGCCCCTTTAGGTCCGGAAGCCATCTTTCCAATAAGTGTTCCACGTAGCACGGAATAAACCAGGCTCTGATACCACTTGTTAGACGCTGGCCTTAGGATCTAGAGGGGGGTGAATAGATCGTTCACAGTTTTACGGAGTTAAACGACTTTTCAGCGGAAGTGATTCTGAATCGACTCGCGTCTACTCCGAACCACTATCGAAACGATTGTATATGTGTTTAAAACCAGTCAAAAACTTGAGGTAAGTGATAAGAGTATACGTTGCAGAATCAAAGCGTTGCTCTTATTGAAAATCAGATTAACTTCTTGTATGATGGACAATGTTTGCAATGCAGTAAGAGTGATAGAAACAAATATTCAAACACTTGGTGATAGTGATCAAATTGACGGTGATTCAATATGTGATGGATTGTGATGTTTATATAAGTTCTTAATTCACAATCTTAACACTCGAATCGTTGATCAATTTGCTATTATAACCAAATATGAACAGAACGTAAATGAAAAAAGTAAAAGCGACAAGAACACGATATTTGTTTAGGCAGTTCGTCGATCGTCCTCGCTACGACTACGTCTGCCCCCAATTCCAAATTGAAATTGGGTAATCTTTCATTAATGTTGAAAGTAGTATATACAAAGAAGATAACAAAGCGATAAACCATAAACCAATTATGTCGATCCTTTGAATCTTCTTCCCCCTTAATCTTGAGTCAGATCAAGGTTATCCAAGAGCTTCACTTTGATCCCTTTTTGCAGTGTCTTCAATTCCCTCGAACCCTTGTTCTTCAATCTCACACTCAGCCGGATCCTCGATGAAACCTCTTGATAAAAACCCCCAAGAAACACCTATCTTGGAGGACAAAACCCGCAGATTTTATTCACCAAAAACCCCACAAATCTTCACCCACTAGGAATCTTCAATTCCGTTCTATGGATGTTATCGAACTCGATCACTAACCCTCAACGCAAGAATGATTATGTGTAATTGCGTTGGAGATGACGAAGAACGAAGATGAGAAGCCTTTGTGTATCTTTCAGTCGTTGGTGTTACGTGTAATAATGAACCTTGGACAATATATATGATAGCTTAACAGTTGGAGATGAGAGAAACATAATTTTTGGCATTCTTGATCAGTTAGGTCGACCTCTTGTAGTGCTTAGGTCGACCTAGCAGAGCTTGCAGAATTTTGCTCCCAGTTAGGTCGACCTGTTTAAGGAGTAGGTCAACCAGAATCCTCTTCAAATGCATTCTGGGGACATTTTCTCAGATTAGGTCGACCTAGTTGTTGTGTAGGTCGACCTAGCAGACTGGTATGTAGATTTCATCAATTTAGGTCGACCTAGATGATGTGTGAGTCGACCTAACAGAAGTATTTGGATTTTTCTCCATTTTAGGTCGACCTGGTTTGACAGTAGGTCGACCTAACTGCTGGTTTTCTGCATTCTTCTTGTTCTGCTTGTGTTGAGTCAACCTATAAGCATAATAGATCAACCTGTACTATCATGAGTGATCAATGCTTGCTTTTCTTTGAGTTTTCTGCTTCCGCCTTGTTGTTTGAATGCTTATTTGAGTTTGCCATGAATCAAAAACATCTTTGAGTGTAATCTTGTATTCACACATTCATCATATAAAACATTTAATTACTTGCACAACGCCCAAAACGGCACTAGGAAAAGATTCACGGATCAAAAGATACACTATTTTAAAGTTCAGAAAAATTCCCACACAGCAAGGTTCGCTTAGCGACGCAAGGCAGAAGCGAATTCCTTCAGACCTCCGCTCAGAGGACCTCTAGCGACGTTAGACAGAAGCTAACCAGGTCGGGTCCTCCGCTCAGCAGACCTGCGATTTTACCAATTCTCAGGTCTGCGACAGACCTGCGATTTCACATCCTTTTCACCCAAAAATGATTCCATACATCATATACAGGTACACAAACATTGAATTTATCATCATACATCATCATACCTAAAAAATAACGCATCATAACCATCAATCATACAATTTCATCAATTCAATCCAAATCATAACACCCTAACCTAACAATCCCAATATCTAATTGAATCAAACCATACATCAATCTACCTATTACCTAAGACCACATAAGAGATACTAAAAGGAAGAGTCCCTCCTTACCTCGATGAATTTCTTGAATGCCCTTCTTCCGTTTCACGTTCTTGCTTCTTTCTCTTCTCTTGCCCTTTTCACGTGTTCTTCCTTTTTCTCCCCTAAATGGCTCTTTTCTTATTTTATGAAAAATAAAATAAAATGAACACCACTTAGTAAAAAGGCCTAACCAAATAGCACCCCTCTTTTACTAACATCACACCATAAGCCCAATAGCTCTTATTCCATAATTTTTCAATTAAATCCAAATTAAAATACTAAAATTCCAATTATTTAATTTAAATCCAACTTAAATTAATAAACCGAAATCATGGGGTGTTACACCAGTGGGTATCCTGAACCTGAAAGAACATTTAGAGCGTTAAGAAGAAATAGACGTGCTAGACGTATCCCAGAAGTTCTTGTAGAAGCTAATCTGGCTGATCATGATCCACCGGAGCCACCACCAATACTAGAGGATTCAGACGAGGAAGAGCAAATCCCAATCATGGCAGACAATGACAATATTGTCTTTGATTCTACCACCATGAGCACTTGCATTGTATTGCTAGAAGTTACTGCAACTCTGTTTAAATTCAAGAAAATGATGTTCTAAATGTTGCAGACCACTGGTCAATATTCTGGTTGTCCAATTGAAGACCCTCACTTGCACCTAAGACAACTTCTGGATGTCGCTAGAAACTTCAAAATTCCAAGCGTGACTAACGATGCCTTCAGGCTGAGGTTGTTTCCTTACTCTCTAAGGGATATAGCCAAGAGTTGGTTAAATTCCTTGGAGCGTAATTCCATTGCGACATGGAATGACTTGGCTGAGAAGTTCTTAGTTAAGTATTTTCCTCCCAAGAATGCAAATATGAGAAATGAAACCACCTCATTTAGGCAAGGAGATGAAGAATCAATTTTGAAGCCTGGGAACAATTCAAAGAGCTGCTTAGGCAATGTCCTCACCATGGTATCCCTATTTGCATCCAACTTGAGAAATTTTACAATGGGCTAGTTCCTTCTTCAAGGAATATGCTTGATGCATCTAGTGGGGGAGTGTTGTTGTCTAAACCATATGAAGAGGGATATCAGTTGATAGAGAGCGTTACCGAGAACACTTATCAATGGCTTATTACAAGAGCTAATGCTAGTACTGCTCAAAAGAGATCTGCTGGAGTTCATGAAGTTACTGAAACTACTGCCCTTGCTGCTCAAGTGGCCCAAATTCATCAAATGATTAAAATAATTATGACTCCAGAAGCGCCTAAACCTGAGCCTGTAAAGGTGGTTACTAACGCATCAGAGGTTTCATGTGTCTACTGTGGAGGGGCACATTTATTTGAAGAATGCACTACAAACCCTATTTCTACCAACGATGTAGGCAGCAACAATAGGTATAACAATCATTACAGCAACACTTACAACCCTTGATGGCGCAACCATCCAATTTTTTTATGGAGCATTAATCAAGGCTAAGCAAAGCCTCATGCTACTCAAGCAACCCAAACACCACAAGTTCCTCCAGGTATTGCAGCACCGACTCAAGGCAATAACGAGTTGGAAAACATACTGAAATTATTCATCCAAGAGACCAAGAATTAGTTCTTAGCACAAGGAGTGAGTATCAAAAATCTTGAGAACAAAGTGGGGCCAATTGCCACCGCTTTGAGTTCAAGACCAATGGGGAGACTTCCAAGCTCGACTGAAACACCATCCATATTTGGGGTGAAAATGTGGAAACTTGCAAAGTTATTAAGCTAAGAAGTGGTAAAAAGTGCGAAACACCCTTACGCAAGGATAATGAGACTAGTAGAATCCTACCTGAGAAGGATAACACTGACGATAAAGAAAATTCTGCTGAGGAACCAACCTCACTGGAAAATAATGAAGATAGAGGTGGTGTAACTAAACTTTGAAAGGCTTCTGAGTCAGTTAAGCAACCTGAAGTCATGCTAGAGCCACAGAAGATGTGGCGGCGGCCACAACCTTCTGTGTGCAAATTTCCTTTGTTTCTTTTCTGTCAGTATCATTTCTTCTCATTTGTTTTCCAATTCCTCTTCTTTTCTCATGCAAGCTCAGTGGAATGGACATACCTGAAATACACTAGAAATACCAACATAATACGACATAAGTAACTAAAAACAGTAACATAATTCATGCAATTCGAGTCGAATACGCAATGTAATTTCGTGTTATCAACGTTAGACAACCTTCACCTTAGAGTTGGGAAAATTTTGTAATAGTAACTGAATATATCAACTACCTAACTAAGATTGAGACATACCACCAAACACCCTATATTACCCTTTAATTTAATTTTCATTTACACTACTTAATGTCCTTTTATGTAATTGACTAAATACACATTTATTATCCAATGAAAACCAAGAATTATGCCAAGTGGAAACTACATCCCATTTTCAATGTTTCCCTCTCTCATTTGTTTTCAAATTTGCTTCATTATCTCTCTTTCTCCCTATTTCATTTTCTCTTTCACCGAAAACCATAAATCCCGTCGCCATACCTATATCCATCACCACCTCTATCTTCCAAACCCTAGCCGCCGCATCAACATCTTCCAAACGCCTCTTCTTTCACGGGTAATGGAGTTCTGTGTGACCAGGTAAAGGAATTATGTATTCCAAACCCTAGCCGTCGCAACAACATTTTCTATTACTCTTCATTCATGTCTTCTTCTTGTGTTCACAACAGATTTTGTTTAACTTATTTATTGTTGTGTTCTTTGAATTTTTCCATTTTTTCTATTTTATGTGTAGATGTGATTATTGCTAGAGGAATGATATGACAAAGATGGTGTCCAGTCAAATATGAGAGGACGTGTTTACAACTTTCCATGGTTCACCTGCTCTGTTGACATTCGTGTATTTTGAATTCGAATGTTTACTATAACATAAATTAATTTTCGTGTTACTCATTAGCTATTTGATGAATGATATCAAACTACATTTTTCTGTGAGAATTTGAATTAGACTAATCATATTTTGTTTACCACTAAAACCTAGGCCTGATGCTTTCTTAATGGATGCAACTGCAACAATATTGTTAGAGTTTTGTGATTATATAATTTAAGAGTCACATGGTTCTAAATTATAATTATGTTTCTGCATTACAATTGATGACATGAAAGTGTTCAACATGCTGCACTTTATGTTCACCTGCACTTTAATGTTCAACATAAGCTACTAAAAAATATGATGTCAAATAGATTTTATGTTACTTGAGTTTCTTTGTTGTGTTCATTGAAGGCATATATAATTTTGGATGAGCATAATAACAATTATGTCACTTCTTCCTTACATTGTTTGTTACTTCTCCATGTACAGGGGAAAGGGCTTATCCAAGCTAATAAAGAAATATGGTGAGGTAGACGGCGTGCTATAGATCCAGCATTGCATTTAAAGATTTTCTAATGTTCTTAGATTGTTTAACTTATAGTCATAGTTGAATCATATCCAATATATATTTCTTGTCTGCTATTTAATGTTTGTCATATAGTAAACCTTGTCTAAGTAGTTCTAATACCATGGATATGTCAAGTATGGTGAATCTGTACTGAGTCGCTTTAGTTTGTGTTTTGTATTGAAAATAATCTTAATCTGTTGTTTTCTTCATGAAGATGATTTTGTCTGTGTCTTTTATGGATTATTATGGCTATAGTCCTACCGTTTGGATATTCTTATCTAGATTTTGTACGAAGTTGATTGGTCAGTTGGCATACTTCAGTTTTTGTTTTGGTGCAAAGCCATCCTGATCTGTTAATTCACCTATCTTCAATCAATCATATCAACAATATCAGTTTTCATATCTTTCAATACAGTAAGATAAATTTTATTTATATTTAATGAGCAGTGTGATACTAATGGTCTAAAATTTCAATTTTCACATGTAGAGCTGGGTAACTACCTGTATGGAAAGCTTCTTTCAGTCCCAAATATTCGCATCTATGGGCCAGCCCCTTCAAAAGAAGTCAAAAGAGCTTCTCTTTGTTCTTTCAATATTGAGAATTTGCACCCTACTAATCTTGCAACGTTTCTAGACCAACAGGTAAGAAGATGAAATACTCTCTCCAGCTATATGCATTTTCTTGGTCTTAACACATTCTATGGTGCCTTTGGATGAATAATTTAGTCAAGTACTATATACATTATTCTAAGGAAATGATTAAGTACTAACCCATAAGCTATTACATTGAAATAAGTTGGAAACAACTCTTGAGCATGCCAAAAGCTATTATCTATAAGTGTATCTTATGTGAAAGACAAAGATGACAATAAAAAACACCTATCCGGAGTAAGTATCACAATCTTCTCGGTGCATGCAACTCTGTATAAAGGCTACTTGTCGCTCCCTACTATGACAAAAAATTATCAATCCGTCCTGGCCTATAGTTGTTTATTTCTATTCCGAACTGTTCTATCTTTTGGTTTAATATTAATCCATATGGATGTGGTCTTACAGGTTTATGAGAGGGTAACTTCCATCATTTCTATGGAAAGAGAGAATTTAAATTTGACAAGACCACTAGAATGATCATGGAAGAGATAATGAGCAAATTTCGGTTTACTTTGTCTACATGTAAATTACTCCAGTTTTGTTGCCTGTTACGTGATGCAATGTATCACTACTAGAAATTTGGCCTACGGCCACGCTAAAATTGTCCACAGCTCAGAAACTGTGGCCACTTATATGATTTAGCCATGATTATCAAAGCGTAGATGTATGTTATAGAAATATTGAATCCGGAGTGTAAAACTGTGGCCTGTATAGCGGTAGATATTTTAAACCGCAACTAAGAAACCGAGGCCTATAATTTTCAGTTCAAACTGTGGCCAAAACCCAAAAAAAAAACCCTCCAAAAATTCCCTCCTTTTTTTTTTAGTTTCCCTCTATCTTTTAATATTTTCTTTTCTATTTTTTTAATTAAAAAAAAGAAAAAAAATGAAAGAATAACAAAAACGAGATTGCAGAGCCATATGAACAAAACACTATCTGAAAACTTCATCTCCCAAAACTATCTGAAAACTCCATCTCAGCTTCGCCGCTCCGCCGCTCCGCCGCTCCGCCGCTGCTGCCACCTCCATCGCCTACAGGTTAGATTCTTCACCTTCATCTCTGCTTTCATCTCTGCTTCACCTTCATCTCACTAACCTCAATCATCTCACGAACCCTAACCCTCTTCATCTCACGAATCCTAACCCTCTTCATCTCACGAATCCTAACTCACGAACCCTAACTCTCTTCATCTCACGATTCTCTGTTCGTGTTCCTCATCTTCTCTATCGTCTCCTCTGATTTTGTTTGGACCTAATATATCTTTTGTTTTGTAGTTGAGGTACCAAAGCTTCTGGAGGCTTCCTCTATTCATCTGCGTACGATTGTTTTGTAGTTGAGGTACGATTCTCTTCTCTCTTCGTGTTCCTCATCTTCCCTCGTCTCCTCTGATTTGTTTTGACCTAATATATATTTTGTTTTGCATGTGAGGTACCAAAGCTTCTGGACACTAATACGGTAGGGTTTCTTTCTGGCCTAATCTATGTTTAAAGAAATTCTACTACTGATGTTTGGATAGTGTGATTTGATGCATGTTTTGTTTTGACCTAATCTACTGAGGGCTTCATTTTGAACTAATCTCTGCATTGTTATATCTGTTGTTGTTATTTATGTTAGATTTTGTTATGGTGATTTGAAACTGAGAGAGGCACTGAGTTTATGTTAGACTTTGTTATGGTGATTTAGGTTAGATTTTGTTAGGGTTGAAAACTGATCTGGATTTTAGGTTGAGAAAGTATGTTAGATTCAAGTTATAACTGCTATTTCCGTTATTTGACTGTTAGTATTGTTAAATCTAAAATTGAATTTCTGTTTGGGACGAAATCAGAATGCTAGTTATGCTTAATATCATGAATTGAATTGAATTTCTTGTGATTATTAGAAGAAATTCTTGTTATTATGATATGTGTATGTGTATGATAATTTATGAATTTTACTCTGAAACTCTATTATGCTGCAATATACTATAGATTATTCATTTGAAGGAAGTTTGTAATTATGTATTTTTTGTTTGTTTGTTTAGGGGAGGAATATTCTTGAAACAGATCATCCAGAAGGTCGTTTTGGCACTAAGGTCAGTGTTCTAACTTGTTTCTGAGCTCACTTAGATTTGTGTTTGCTGCTGCTTTCCTATGTGTTGGATTAGATCTTGCTAGAGTTGATTTTGACATGTACTTTGTAGCGGAATGATTTGTGTTTGATGACCTTTAAGTAGAAAAGTGATTTTTTGGCAAACTAGTAACTACTTTCATATCATAATATATTGGAAACTGACTATGCATTGATTATGATTTTCCTCTTTCACTCTGTTCATGCTTATTATCCATAGTAGTTGCAATTTGCAAGTATCATTACTATATCTATAACAAATATCTGCATTACCCAACTCTCCTTCCAAACTCACAAACCTCCCATCAGAGAAGAGTGCCCATTCTGTAAGCATCTTAGAGTTCCGATCTTTAATTTTGAAACTGAAAGAATCTTCATCCTTGTTAGAGATAATAACGTATTGATAATTTTGTTGAACATTTGCTGGAATATTGTCGAACAATCCATTATTTCCAAGTTTTCCGCTTTTCCAATACACTTTCCCGCGTTTCTTAATGTTCAATTCTTCTTCTTTTGGTTCCCATTCAAGACTAAATTCACCCAAATATGGCAGTGAAGGAGTCAACCACGAAATTAGAGACCAATTATGTCCCGTTTTTCGATTAACACCTAACTTCATTGCTGGGATCAAAATATCTGATGGATAATCAAAACTCTGCCACAATAAACTCTTAGTTCCATTGGGGTGAAGTTGTTCAAGTACAAAGTTACCTGTGTCTAGCATAGTAGCCAAAGTATTGTTTCTATAGGCTTTTTCTTATTTTTCGACTATAAAAAAAGAGTGTATGAGAGATTTGATCTTTGGTGGGAGGTAAATCTGTCTGGAATTTTTAGTGGAGGCTGTCTTTCTTTGGCTGGGAAGAGGAACTTCTCTCCAATCTCTGTCAGAGAGAGAGAGAGATCCGCCTCTGCCACCACCAACTGCATTTAATTCTTGCAAAGATTCTGTCCCAGTAATTCCATTTATATACAATAATTCTGTCCCAGTAATTTTTTGGTTGCTCAACACATGTTTTGGTACTGTTAGTGCATTTTTTTATATGAATTCAGATTTGAATGTGTTATGTGTTTTGAATGTGTTATGTGTTGTGTTTCAAATATATAGATTATCAAGCGATGGACAAAGAGTGGACTAAATTACCGTGGTTTAGTCAAGAGTACATCAACGGTGTTACTCGATTTTTAGACTTTGCCTTCACTAAAGGAAGTCCTCAAGGAGGTGAACTTCTATGCCCTTGTGCTAAGTGTAAAAATATATATTGGAAAACCAGGGATATTATTAGGGATCACCTAATAGCCAAAGGTTTTCTAGACGGTTATGACGTTTGGGTGCACCATGGGGAGAAACTACAAAGGTCTATGGAAATTGGTGATGGGATGGAAGATCAAGATGGATCACATGATGACATTCCTGGCTTATTGCATGACATATATGGAGATAGGGCAGAAGCACACGGAGTTGGTGAAGGTCCCAATGACGAGGCTAGAACGTTTTACAGTTTGATTAAAGAGGCGGAACAAGAACTGTACCCTGGATGCAAAGACTTCTCTTCGTTATCATTCACGATTCGACTCTACTTGTTGAAATGTCTCCACGGCTGGAGCAATACGTCATTCACTGCCCTATTAGAATTATTGAAAGAAGCAATGCCTGATTTGAACATTCCGGAATCATTTTACAAGACAAAAGCCATGATAAGTGGTTTAGGCCTTGATTATAAGAAGATAGATGCGTGCCCAAATGATTGCATGCTATTTTGGAAGGAGCATGAAAAGGACAATTCTTGCACTATTTGTGAAGCTTCACGGTGGAAACAAAATGCTGCAACTGAAGGATGTGAGTCTGAGCAACCCAAAAATGACTGTAGAGTTCCTGCAAAAGTTTTGAGGCACTTTCCGTTGATTCCTAGACTACAAAGGTTGTTCATGTGTTCAAAGACAGCTGAGTCAATGAGATGGCATGAAGAAGAGCGCTCAAAGGATGGAAAATTGAGGCATCCTGCTGACGGTAAAGCGTGGAAGGACTTTGATGAGCTCCATCCAGATTTTTCTAGTGAGTCCCGCAATGTAAGACTTGGCTTAACGAGTGATGGGTTTAATCCATTTAGGACCATGAGCTTATCTCATAGTACATGGCCTGTCTTGATGATGGTATACAACACACCACCTTGGCTGTCCATGAAACCTGAATATACAATGTTGTCATTGTTGATTCCTGGACCAAAATCTCCAGGCAACGATATCGATGTTTACCTCCAACCACTGATAGAGGAGCTAAAGGAGTTATGGGAATCCGGCATAGAGACATATGATTCTTCAATGAATCAAACTTTTCAAATGCGTGCAGCTCTTCTGTGGACAATTAGTGACTACCCTGCTTATGCTATGTTGTCGGGATGGAGCACCAAAGGAAAATTGGCGTGTGCTTGTTGTAAATCTAACACCAATTCGTTATACCTCAAACACAGTCATAAGATGTGTTATATGGACCACCGTACCTTTTTACCAAGAACTCATTCTTGGAGAGACGATGTCAAATCATTTAACGGAGAAGAAGAACATAGAACTGCACCATCCATGTTAAACGGGGCTGAAATTCTTGAACTCTTAAAAGATTTCAATAATGAATTTGGGAAGAAAAAGAAGAAAGTTGATGGCCCGTGGAAGAAGAGGTCAATTTTTTTTGAGTTGCCTTACTGGGCTCAAAATACATTGCGCCATAACTTAGATGTAATGCACATTGAAAAAAACATATTTGATAGTATTGTTGGAACTCTTTTGGACATCATGGGGAAGACAAAAGATCATATTAAAGCCCGTTATGATTTGCAAGAAATGGGAATTAGAGAAAAACTTCATCCAAGGGAGATTGGTGGAGGACGTTCAGAGTTTGCAAAAGCGTGTTTTTCAATGACTCCGCACGAGAAGTCAATTTTTTGTGGAGTTATAAAGGCTGCCAAGTTACTAGATGGGACTGCATCAAATATTTCAAAATGTGTACAAGTTGGTGACAGAAAAATATCTGGTTACAAGAGTCATGATGCGCATTTCATGTTACACTATTTGTTGCAAATCGCAGTAAGAAGCACAATGCCCAAGGAGGTGGCAACCCCACTAATTCGTCTTGGTTCCTTTTTCCGCTCTCTATGTCAGAAAGTTATACAAGTGGAAGATTTAGATTACCTAGAAAATGAGATTGCAGAGATACTTTGTCAGTTGGAGATGATATTTCCTCCAAGTTTCTTTGACATAATGGTTCACTTGCCTATTCACCTTGTAAATGAAGTTAGATTGGGTGGTCCTGTTCAATTTCGATGGATGTATCCCACCGAAAGATACTTGTGTAAACTTAAGAACTATGTCCGCAATAGAGCTTATCCTGAAGGTTCTATTGCCAAGGGGTATCTGGCTGAAGAAGCTATAACATTTTGCTCAAGGTATTTGCATAGCAATGTAGATACAAGGTTTAATAGGAAGAGTCGGAATTATGATGTTACCGATTCACTTGAAACAGATCCAGATGATTACTTTACAACTGCCGGTCGTCCTTTAGGGGGGGCAGGCAAACCCTTTCATCTTGATGTGAAATCAAAGGATGATGCCCATCGATACATCTTATTCAATTGCAATGAAGTTCAAATTTACATCAGGTAGTACAATAACTATTTGTCCTCCTATGTATTTATCTACTAATCCTAAGATTAGAGATATGTTAACATATAATTTGTTGACTTTTGTAGTGAGCATGATCAAAGTGTTAATTCAAACACTAACAAAAGGAAGTGGACCAAGGCCAAAACTCAAAGTAAAGAATTTAGTGAATGGTTTAAAACTCGTGCCCAGAATGATGATGTGCCATTACAACTTGAAAAACTTTCTAGAGGTCCTAATTTTGTTGCAAAGAGGTATCCAGGTTATGTCATTAATGGATATAGGTTCCATACTAGGAAACGAGATACAAATCGCAAAACTCAAAATTCTGGCGTAACTTTAGTTTCACTAACTTCAAGTTTCGCTAGCTCCAAGGATGGAAATCCTAGGACAGAACCCATCACATATTATGGAACCATTGTTGATATAATTGAGTTATACTACTATGGAAATTTCAACTTTGTATTGTTTAAGTGCGATTGGTTTGAGGTTGAAAAAGACAAATACGGACTTACTTGTGTGCGTTTCAATAAGAAAATTTATCAGAATGATCCATTTGTGCTACCTTCTCAAGTTCATCAATGTTACTATATCCAAGACCCTTTTGATCCAAACCGGCATTATGCTCTGCAAACAGTTCCACGAGATTTCTTTAACATTGCTGAACCGTCAAACTTACAAGCTGAAAGTGGAGAAAATAGTGATGGTGATGGTGAATTAAATTGGGTTAGGGAAGACATACCTGCAACAATAGCTGAAACACCTTATGAAATGAATGAAGCTGAAAGTGATGGAGAGGATTTTGATTATGATGATACCCTATTTGATTTCATGGACTAATGTCAATCTATTTCATTTCTGGTGTAATACATTTCTTTTTTATTTTCCATTTGAACTTTTCATGTATTGGTTTTATGAGCTGTTTTCATTAGGAGAATGACAATATCATTAGAATTTCTGATGTAACTGATTGGATATTGCAAATTAGTGAATTATTTGTGACTGGTTTTTATTTTTGATTGATTAGAATTTCTTTTTCCTGATGTAACTGGTTTTTATTTTCCATTTTGATATCATTAGAATTTCATGTCCAGTAATTTGTGAGTTATTGTTAACCGTTTGATATCATTAGAATTTCCATTCTGATTTGTGACTGATTAGAATTTCTTTTTCCTGATGTAACTTCTTTTAATATTTTCCATGTTAACAGAAAATGAAGAAGGTTTCAAACTTGCAAAAGAAGACGGCTGCCGCACAAAAGGGTGAACAAGTTACCGCCAATTTTCGGTTGCCTCTATTTAGATCCAGTGCTGAATTGGCTAAGAAGTATGATATCAAATGCGAGATGGTAAATAATAATAACCGTGAAGGAACTAGTAAAGTGGGCATCCGACCTCCTTTTGTGCCTGCATCTAGGGAACTATTCAACTTATCTAAGTTTGAAACTGCTGCTTCAAAGATTGATAGTTCGGCCGATGTGTTTTATCCAACCAAAATGAGGACAAGGCAGACAACTCCCAGAAAAGTAGGGGCTGAATGTACTGATTCAAGGACCATGCAGCAAGTGAATCCCAAAACAGGGCCTGAAATTGCTTCAAGGACCAGGCAGCAACTTGCTAAAAAAACAGGGCATGAAATTGTTGATTCAAGGACCAGGCAGCAACAAGGAAATGATAAGCAGAATCCTTCAAGTGCAAGTGCAAAGCAGCAACAAGGAAGTGCAAAGCAGCAACAAGTTTCAAGTGCTAAACAACAAGTTTCAAGCGCTAAGCAACAAGTTTCAAGTGCTAAGCAACAAGCTTCGAGTGCGAATCAGAAACGTCCTTCAATTGCGTCTCAGCAACTTCCTTCAAGTGCAAAGCAGCAACCTAAGGAGAAACGGGTGGCTGACACTGCTGATTCAAGGTCAAACCAGAATCGTATGAAAAAGGCAATGATAGAAGTCGATGGAAATTCCGGGAAAGGGCAAGGACAAACCGTGAAGAAGACAAAACGAAGCCCAATGTGTAAATCGACATCCATTGAAGAATTCCTCAAAGAAAATGGGGAAAATAGTGAAGAAGATGAATGTGAGAATCTTGAGGAAGAAGAAAATATGATGGGTGAAGAGGAAAACACTCAGCAAAATGGAAGTAAACAAACTGAAGGTACGTACTAAGCTTCGTGTCATGCATTATTCTTTATTATTGTTTCATTCAAATTTATATCCCATGCTAATTATATTTTATCTAACACAGGGGCAAGTAAGAAAAGGACACGTGGACCAACTAAATGTTTGAAATCCATGCTAGAAAGAGTGCGGATCGTGAAGAGGTGGTCTTAGACGATGATGGAGAACCTATTGGACCCAATGATCGAACCGTGACAGATTTGAGTTGTTTCCTTGGCACTGTCGCAAGGAATTCAGACTTGTGTCCCTTAGTTTTTACTAACTTCAAAGCTTTGAAGAAAGCAAACAAGGACCGTATATGGGAATTTGTCACTGTAAGTGGGAATTTGTCACTGTGTGAATCTAAACATAAGTTGTGTTCCTTATTTACTTGTCACTAATTTCCTTTTTTGTTGTAGGATAAATTCATTATCCCTGAAAATGGACGTAGAGCGGTTTTCTCTCGCATTAATGATGCTTGGAGGCGTTTCAAGAAAGATCTCAAAAAGAGTTGTTTTTTAAAGTACACTACTATGAGTGAAAGATTGAAGCATCGTCCCCAGACCGTACCTGAAGTTCATTTCAAGCAATTGATATCCTATTGGAAGAACAATAACATCCAAGTAAGATAACAATTAGCAATTGATCAATGCTGTCCCTAATATTTAATTCTGTAATTTAACATTTGCTGTCCCTAATTTTGCTGTTTCTGAATGTAGAAAATTAGCAAAATCAATGCTGTGAACAGAGCTAAGCAAAAGTATATGCATCGGATGGGCCCAACAAACTTTGCGAGGATTCGTGCAAAACTGGTAGGGTGTTCATACATCCTTCAATTTACAATTATGTATTGGTTGAGTGATTCATATTTTGATGTGTTTATTATCAACCAATGTAGCGTGCTAAGAAAGAGGACGGAAAGGAAGTTAGCCAGGCAGAGATGTTCATTGAGACTCGACAAAGTCGAAAAGGAAAACAGCCGGATGAGGAAACTTCAAGTGTAATTGTAAGCCAGGCAGATTATGCCTTTAATCAACATTTGCCTTTAATCATTTATTTTTATAATGTGAATATTTTCTAATGTGAATATTTTTTAATTAGTCTAAGCTTCAAGAATCAGTTCAGAATTCAACTGAATCTGAGACATTTAACTCCTTGTTTGGGAAAGAAAAATCTGGACGAGTTCGTTGCTATGGAAGAACAATAACACCTACCATGCTTAAAAGAAAAGAAGAAATTCTGGTTATTAAAAGGCAACATAATGATGAAGTGGCTGGCATGAAGAGGGAGATGGATGGTATGAAGGCGCTATTTAAGACAATGATGAAGCAACAAAACCCACAAATGAGCGACGACGAGATCTCTAATTTGATGGCAAGTGCTATGGGCTGTTCCATTAGTTCTACTGCTGCTCCTGCTGATCCACATTCGTCTGCATCAACTCATATTCCGCATTGCGAACAGGTATACTCTAAACTACAAAAATTGCAGCATATGGCACTGTTTAGGGAACTGAATTATCAAGTGTTTTCTGAAATTGCAGCATATGGCACTGTTTAGGGCACTGAATTAGAAACTGTATAGGGCACTAATTTGATGGCAAGTGTTTTCTGAAAGTGTATAGGGCACTGAATTAGAAACTGATCAATTTTTGTTACTTGATTTGCTTCATCATGTTGCTGATTGACCATTTTTTGTTACCCTTGGATTTATCATCAAGCAGAAATAATCTAACGAACATGACTCTGCATGTCAATGTCTGAGAATTAAATTTTCATAAGCCTTTTGTTGGTTGCTAAACTACTGACACAATAAGATCCAACAACACAGTTATTTAATCAATACAATGGGTGTACTTAGGTTCATTTAAAAAAAATTCCCGGTCACTTCTACTTTCATGTCAAGATTACCTCTGTATCAGTTTGAGCTGCTTCCAATCTCCCATCAAAGGATTCATGATCCCCAACTACAGACTCTAAGGATTCCATCAATGGATCAGGCTGTAATAGGCAGGCAATGATTTGTTGAATTAGGAATCTAAACTTGCTTAGTTTAAATAGATTTTCCCAAATAATGGAAGTACTTCATAGAAAATAACTATATAGATGATTACCGTGACCTCCTTTAATGATAAAAATATGCGCCCACGTGCAGAGTTTATTTGGATAACTTTTGCCTCTAAAACCTGTGCCAAAAAAAAGTAGGCATAAAGATAAATACACAAGAACTATAACTAGGTAAATTGCTAGAAGATATTCATGTATCTTATAGTATCTCAATATTATCTTTCTTAGTGTTTCAAAACCATCTTTTCAAAGAAGCAAAAATCTATGACATAACTAGTATTCTAGTTTTAACTTGTGTTGCTGATTGACCTTTTGAAACTGAGTGTCTTATATGGCTTTCCCTTAATAGGTATTTGATTTTGAAGGTTTTGTTGTGGTTTTATGATTCTTGTTTGATAAGCCATGCACTAAATAAAAGAATCATTGTGTTTTGTTGTACATAGAAACTCCTCTATTTTTAGCATTCCAAGTTATTGCAGTGACTAATGCTGCAGCTTTTTAGGCTAAACATGATGTTAGTGTATTTGCTAGAAAAAGAATAAGGTGTGATAGAAATGGACCTCTTATCAAACAAGTTAGATCTTCAATCACTCTATTTAATCCTCATAAATGGTCTCTGATGTTGGAAGGTGATGCCATCATGGCTTTTTTACAATACATGTCATTGATATACTTACTCCAAAAATGACCAAATGAAATGGAGTAAAAGTGGGTTCTAACTTAGGATATACTTACTGAATTCAAGCCCTTGCGCCTTGATGGACCAACTTGTTTAATTGATTATTTTATTTCAGTTTGTAAGAATTCTATATTTCCATTGATTTGATTCTGAAATATGTGTATGAAATAGGGAAACGATTCTGAAATAGGTGTATGCATGATTCTGGTGGTGATGGCCTAAAACTGTCTTTTGATTCATGATTCTATTTTACACAACCATGACTAGTACGTACACTTATGAATGTTGAATGATGTTATGTTTATTGTAGGGTGGAGAGGAAGCAGATTGTGATGAAGATATGGAAGAAGCTTGTGATGATCATGAAGATGTGGAAGGAGGTTATGCTGAAGATGTTGAAGAAGGTGGTTGTTCAGAAGATGTGGAAGAAGAGCAAGGAGAAGATCAAGAAGAATAGTTGTTTTATGTTATCTAGCCCAGTTTTTAGAACTTTTTTTGGTTATTTTGGGATGACTCCATTTTGAGAGAAACTTGTGGTGGTACAACTTAAATAGTGTAGGGATCATGGATCAACTTAATATGGTTGTTTTGATTTTGAATTTGGGATGAAAAACTTAGTATCCAACTATTATTAGTGGATGAACTACTATTAATGTTAATTTCATTGTTAATTTAATATTGATATATATATATTTATACATATATATTTATATATATATATATATATATATATATATATATATATATATATTATAAATATATATAAATATAAATATAAATATAAATATAAATATATATATATATATATATATTATAAATATATATAAATATAAATATAAATATATATATATATATATATATATATATATTATAAATATATATAAATATAAATATAAATATATATATATATATATATATATATATATATATATATATATATATATATATTTATGTAATGATACAGAAATAAACCGTGGCAGATAAATGGTTTAGAATGCATAACATGAAATAAACCGTGGCATATAAATGGTTTAAAATGCATAACATATAACAACGGTTTTAAATAGGTGGTCATAACCAAACCGTGGCTATATCCTGAACCAATACTGTGTCGTAAACGTTAAAATGAAACCGTGGCTTTACCATAAAGCCACAGTTTATAAGTCATGGCAAGATCAAACCGCGGCCTTAATCAAGCTACGTAAACCGTGGCCTAAAAATGCCACGGTTGTAAAAAAGGCGTGGTCTATACCAAAAAACCGTGGACTTTACTTTAGGCCACGGCCGTATACTCCACAGTTGGATTTCCGTGGCCAAACCGTGGCCTAAGCGTTACGCCACGGTTATTTTGCATATAGCCTCGGTTTTCTGGGCGTGGCGGGAGACCTTTTTTCCTGTAGTGTATATACAACAAATTTATGGTAACAAATCCAATAAAATTGAAGTCAATGATCTTTATTTTGTTAGAGTGCCTTGAATGACTAAAGTCACATGCCTTCAAATATTTGTTGGATTATTTATGGCCAAAATCTCCTTATTATCTCAAATTATAAGTTGTTTGTAAATAAATGTATCTAAAATTATAAGTTATTTTAGAATTTCAATGAAATATTAATATTTATTTTTACTCATATCATTTATTATTAATTATTATTATTTTTTCAATTTTTCACATTAGTTTAGAATTTCTTTTTTTAATAATAGAGGATATAATATGGTGAGGCATATTATGAATTTCTTTTTTTCTTCTGCATCTTAAAAGAAAAATCTTTGAAGCATGAATCATACGGAACTCTATTGAATTGTTAAATTCATCAAAATGATATAAAGTTTGTTGTCTAGCTTGACACCTTACTTGATTTTGGGCTCCTATATACATTTTAGGGTCTAAGTTGGTGTGGTTGTAATTAAATTTTTTTTACATAGTTTTGTGAATAATTCTAGGGATAAGAGAATGGTGAGATTGGTTAAAGAAAGCCTTTGAGGACCATTCATTAAAATAAAAAACTGTGTTGGTAAGAAAGCAATGAAAGTGATATTTATAAATTTTATCGACTGTAAATTTTATTACTGAAACTCACTATTTTCACGGGTCACTATCACAACAATACCTTTTTTATTTATTTTAGCCAACTAAATATTTGTAAATATTTATTGTTATTAGTGATATTTGTTATTAAATTATATAATTGCATATTTTATAATTGCATTTAAATAAATTATATGCCAATTAAAATTAAAAACTATTCGTCTAAGTTTTCACGGGACACTATCACCACAATACCCGTTTTATAATAACAATTATATATCAGTAACAACCAAACCGATCTAAGATACTGAATTTTATTACTGCAACTCACTATTTTTACGGGTCACTATCCCGATAATACTTTTCTTATGTGAATTTTATCATTGAAACTCACTATAGTTACGGGTCACTACCACCATAATACCTTTCTTATGTGAATTTTATCACTGAAACTCACTACTTTCACGGGTCGCTATCACCATAATACCATTTTTTATTGCATTTTCAACTTTTTTATTTTGTTTTAAAATAGCTACTATATATAGTTTCTTTATATCTATATTATGTTTTATGAATCTTAATTTAACATTCCTCATTCGAGTTCTTAAATTACCCGTGCAGACGCACGGCTCTTCTACTAGTTTTACTATAGTGTAAAACTATGAAATACCTACGGTAACAGAATGAAAAGATTGAACTACTCTAAGAGAATCACTTTTGCAGATAATATGATCTAACCTTAACGGAATAATACATTGGATCACTTCTTTAAGAGCTAAAGCTTCCACTTCAAGAACAAAAAGGTTACCAACCTCTATTATTTGTGCTTCTTATTATTGTTATTGAAGCATGCGTCCAAGTTACACTTAGACCAGATGTGGGGAGGCGAATTCCAATTTAGAGGCTGATGATTACCATTATTATTATCCTGAACCCGTTGCGTCAATAACCATTCTCGCCAATTATGATAAGCAAGCCAACCTACTCGGGAGCCATTTTCATGCTCATTATTCCAAATAAGATCATTCCTACTTTTCCAAATAGACTCAATAGTAACGGCAACTCGACCCGCCGTATTCTTATCTTCCTTACTGCAAATATCAAGAAGGAGTGACTTTACATCATAAAAAGAAAAAGTTATGTGATCAATAATATTGCTTAAACTGCTACTCCCCAACAAGCGTAAGTATCTGAATAAATGTTAAAAACTAACTTTAGGAAGAAGTCATTAATATATTCCATGGAAAAATAGATCCTGGCCCGCGGGCGGTATGCGGCAGGTAGGCGGGCCCAAAATTCCAACCTAACCCGCAATTTTTTGGCGGATGAGCAAGTCGTCCTGATAGACCACAACCAGTTTTGGCACCCCTAAATATCATTAAGTTCACACTTCATCCTAAAATCAATTTGATCTTTTGTCATTCCTTCAAATGTGAGTCAACTTTAAATTAGGCTAAGAAACTCTAAACTAATGATGCATAATATACTTAAATTAGGCTAATAAATAAAGAAAATATTTTTTTGTTTTTTATTATTGGGCCTGACAAGACTTTGAATCTCGCTCCTATATATCTCCAGGTGCGATGGAGAACTAAAGGCTACGTAGTTCTTAGTTGAAAGAACTTTGTTCTTTGGTTGATTTTATTTGTGAAAATAACTCTAGTCGCACTTGGGCGGAAAAAACTAATTGTTTTGAGGGTGTGAACTGTAATGGTGTGGTGATGAGGAGTAATGGATCGGGTTGCCATCTAGACCCGAAGGCACATCGTCTAATTCAATGCAAAAGAAAAGGGGGAAAGCGGCACTGACTAACAAGCACTCATGTCTTAACATTTTTGAAAAAGCTTAAATATTCTTTTGATTCCCCTAGTTTAGGCGTTTTAAACAATTAGTCCTCCTATTACAAAACCTACGATTTTGGTCCCTAAATTTTAATGGCTTTTGGATTTTTGTGGTCCCCTTCATTTTTGCTGACGTGGCATGGATGATTAAGATAAAAAATAATTTTTAATTTAATGACTAGGATAATTATTAATAAATATGCTTTTAAATGAATTAATATTTAATTATTTTAATTAATAATTTTAGAAATTCATTAATTAAAACTTTTAAAAGATTTTTGGAACTAAGTCCAATTTGTAATAACTTCCATTTAAAGTTTTTGTACATGTAGACATTGGGTTATGCATTATTGTGTTTTACAAACATTACAATTTGTTTATGAAAAAAAAAGGGGTAAAATCCTCATTTTGTTTTTTAACTATAACTTTAGATTCAGATTACTCCCTTAATTCTTTTTGTGTCACATTGGTCCTTTAACTTCTAAAACGTTTTATTTTAGTCCTTTTTGCCTAACTAGAGACAGATTTAGCGATCGATTTTAAAATTTTTCGTGGCTAATTAGACAAAAGGACTAAAATGAAACATTGTGAAAGTTAAGGAACCAAGGTGACACGAAAAATTAAGAGATCAATCTTAAATCACGAGTATAGTTAAGGGATCAAAATGAGTTTTTGAAAAAAAAAATGTGGGACTCAATTACAAGCTTGTTGCATTTAAATAATGACAAATACATCTTCTAAATTGTATCATTTTACTCTCTTTATCGACATCATAACCAAGTGGAAAGGATGAACTTAAACTATCCAAACCCAACAACATTTGCTATTTTGACTCAACTAATCTAGTGTCTACTTTTACTGGTGAAACTTAACTCCAAACATCATGTTTATAATGAAAAACAAATCTCCATTCATCTATAATAATAATAATAATAATAATAATAATAATGATGATAATAATAATAATATAATAATAATAATATACCATTAATTTAAGCCTCCCAGTTCGACCTGTAATTTATAAGAGCGTTTTCGTAGGTAGGCATATAAGAGCGTTTTTAAAATCTCTGTCGTTGCTAAACGCAGTATTTTAAAGTGCAACCTGTAATTTAAGCCTCCCAGTTCGACCTGTAATTTATATTTATTTTCAACCTGTAATATTTTCGACCTGTAATATATTTTCAACCTATATTTATTTTCGACCTGTAATATATTTTCAACCTGTAATATGGGTAGGATATTATATACCATTATATACCAATATAATACCATTATAATCCAAAATAAAATATATACACCATTATAGTTCAATTCACATGTTTACAACAGATACATATAACTAAATCATTTCTAACAATAACTAAATCAGAATATAAGCCCGAAATTCTCAAAATCCGACGAGCGCACGGTCCTGGTCCTGCAAAGTATAAACAGAACAACACGGTCAATTAAACTAACTTTGCTCAAACACAATTAAAGGCTCCAACACAAAGTCATTATCAAAATCCGTCACACAATAATGAGCAAGCAACACAGAACGACTCAATCCCCTCATATAAAATTTTGCACTAATAGTATTTCTTCAATATGAAAACAACACTAAAATTCTATACCACAACAAAGTTTCAAAACAGACCCCACAACAACATCTATACTTCAAATTTTCCAAGAAAACAAATTGTCATTCAGAAACATCAACAATATTATTAGCAACAATTTCATGTGATATGAAACTCAATCCACCAATGTAATGTGACATCAATCCAGTCTCAAATCAAACTATTAACACCACTTATTTAAGAATCAAACTCAACAACAACAAAAACAAAGTTCAGCACTCTTATTCAGCAAACAACAAACTTGATTCATATAACAAAGTCATCATCGTCAATTAATATTAAGCAAAATGAACCAACATCCACCAAAGAAACTCAAACACAAAGTTGTCATACCCCAAAATTTACCCGGTACAACCCCCATTCTAATTTATTAAGGGTATTAAAAATTAGGAGCCATAGGGTTTAATATACCTATTATTAAACTCGCTCTCCTATAAAATTCCCTCATAAATTTGTTTAAAATAAAATGGAGGGATAAATAGCAAATATCTAAAAAATCCAATTTGTTTTGGGCCCAATTGTCCCTCACCAATTAGTCATTTTTTATTATTATTTTACCAAATAATATTATTATGGTTAATTATTAGTATCATTAGTCCTAATGGGTGTTAATTATCACTAGAATTATTTGGATATTACTAATTAGTATTAGTATTAAGATTAGGGATACTAATTGAGTTTTTTTGTTAATCGTTAAGCATCACTAGCACTAAGATAAGTGGATAATTATTAACTGAATATTATTGAGATTAGTATTGTTATTATTTTTTATTATTGAAACAGTTGGGTCAATTAAGCAAAATGGGCCGGATTAGTAAACCCAAGTATTAGCCCAAATGGCCAATGGTGGACCGAGTATGGATCGGGTCAACCTGACCCAGGTCCTGTTCATCTCCCCTTCCCTTGCGCAAACCCTAGCTCCATCACCAGCGGCGGCCGCTCCTTCAAGTAACCAAACCCTAGCTGCGAATCAAACGCCCAGGCCCACGGATCAAAGCGCAATCGTAATAGAAATCAAATAATCTCAATCACAACATAATCAAATCTTAACAAAAAGAAACCAAATATTCACTAATCAATGAAGAAAATCGAATCAGTTAATAACGTAAAATCAAAGTATAATTTTTTCATTACAATCCGGAATGAATCAATTAAAAACAAATTGACAATCGAATCAATTCCTAAAAAACTGATTGAATCCTAAATCTCTAATTTCCTAACTTAAATCTAAACCCTAGGCTATATAAACTAAAAGAAAAGAAATTAGAAGGGGTCGGATATTTTTGCGAACAAGGAACGTTGAGAACGCCGCGAACACGAACCTTCTTTCATCTTGATCACCTGCAAAACGCACACACAGAGGAGGGGATTTGGAGAGGAGCTTACACGTTCCAGAAATCAAGAACACAAGGTAACCGGATCTATCACTTAGCTTAGAGATTTGCATACTTGTGTGTTGTTTTTTTGTTCCGGTTGAATCGATTGCATGTTTAATTTGGGATTTATGGTATGAATCTGGGTTTATTTTGGGATATGGTTTGTTTGTGTGTTGGATTCTGGGTTGTTGTTGAATATATGGGGCAGAGGAGATGAAGATTCATCGGAATCTTCATCTGAACTGGGTTTCACGGTGGGTTTCAGGGGCGGCCGGTGGTGGTGTAGTTGGTTTTCTGGATAATTGTTCTAAGAGAGAGGAGAGAGCGAAACGAGAGAGGCGAGGGTAGAGAGAGAAAGAAAACACAAAATGAAAGAGATTTTGCTTGGAATCGGTGAGTTACCACCTTCCCTGGCTGACCGATTTACGCCACTTGGCCTATCATGGCCATTTGGCAGCATCATGGAACATGATTCCATATGCATTCTTATCGTGTACTCCCAATTCCAAACACATGCAGACCCTTTGATTTGTTTGGATCTCGATCCAGCGCTCCTAATCTGAGTGCACACTATAATACCATGAACATACCCACACACAACCCCGCGGACCAACAACCATTGTGGGCTTAGCCCATCACTATTCACACACCCCCTAATCACTACCATTCAACAAGATGCACCCCCCTGCGAATAAACAAATTAAAACTTATTTAAATTAATTTTCATAAAGATTAATTTGTTTAATTGTTTTTTTTATATAACTAATTAACTAAAATTCTAAAATGTGTCAATTGTTTTTTTTATATAAACTAATTCATTCAAATTTCTAAAATTTGTTTAATTGTTTTTTTATTGATGACTTAATTTCTCCTCGAACCGACTAAATCTATTAGTCGTATTAGACGAGAAATAAATTGTTCTAATTAACTTAATTAACTTAATTAACTCTTATTAATTCTCTCCTTGACCCGATTGAAGCTATCAGTCGCTTTAGACGAGAGATAAAAATATGCAAATTAAAACACCTTCAATTTGCTGCCCGCGGTGATCAATCTATCGATCTGAGCAATCAGCAATGCCTTTAATCCGTTAGCTATACTGACCAAATCCATTGGTCACCGCATCTAACGGTGCCAAATCAAATCAGGGTTGTACGCCAACCTCAAAACACTTTCATCTTTCAAATCAAACTCAAACTACGAACAGGCCATTCAAAAAGCCTTTAAAACAATTTCAAACCATAATTACTAATTCTAAGGCGTACAGCCCTGTGCCCGAACTGCGTTGACTCTGATCCTCCATAAGGAGGTACGTAGGCACTTGGTAACAAGGCGAGTCTCCCCCCTAAAAATCTCAATTCAGTTTTAAATCTTAATTTTTACCCTTTTCATTTCATTAGCTATAAACCTTATCTTTTGCCATAAACCTCTATCTTTAAATGTTAGCCTTTAGGAAAGGGTTGAGGGTGCCTAACACCTTCCCTCAACCTGATTGTAATAACTTACCCTGAATCTCATGTCTGCGTAGGGTTTCCTATTCGCCCTTCAAAATAGGTGGCGACTCTAAAGCTTCAATTTTAGGGCAGGTTGCTACAGCTGGCGACTCTGCTGGGGAAATACATTATAGGTTAATTATTATGCTCCTAAGGTTTGAGAGGGTTTAGGTTTGTGGTTTAGGGTTTTTGGCGCATTTTAGGGTTTGGCAAACTTGCCACGTTTAGGGTTTGGGGGAAAGTTCATCTTTTAATAATAAATGCTTAATTATTTATTTATTTATTTATTGTTTTTTATTAAATGTTTATTTGTCATATTTTCATTAAATGTTTAATTATTATATAATTTGCACTATTGGGTATATTTTACTGTTGTTAAGCCTAAGCGTGGGAATTATAATAATGACCAAAGGGGAACTACATCGCCTACGAGTCTTATTATAATTCCACTCAGAGTGGGTTAAATATTCGGAAAATTCTGATACGAGGCTCGACCTTGTTGAGGGGTGGACTGGGTATTTAGCTGATCTCTCTGGGAACCAACCCCTAAAATTCGAACCTCATGGACCAATAAGTTGTTCTAAAATCCAAAGAGACAAAAAGTCTCGGCGGCTACGAATGATCCCATGAGACCTTCTAGAACTTTCCCATGGGAAGGGTAGCTCCTGAGCCGTTACGTCGAACCTATGAACTTAGGGCCTATGTGATTATATGCTGAATATGTGCTTATTATTATTATAATATTGTGTTTTTTCTTTTGTATAATTATTTGCATGCATCATACATCATATGCATATTTTTATCATGTCTTATCCACAGGTGAAAAAAAAAGGAAAAAAAAAAGAAGAATAAAAAAAATAATAATAATTCTTTTTGGTGAAAATTCAGGAAAAATGAATGCTAAGAAGCCTATTGTCCACCTCACCGTCTCAGTGCCTGACATCAAGAAATTGAGAAACATAAGGGATAAAATGTCATCAACTGCTTTGAACAGGTTTGAAGGCCGTTATGGAGATATTCTGGATTTGCTCAAGGTTAAGGTTCAAGAAGAAGCAATCACCGCTTTGATCCAGTTTTATGATCCGCCGCTTAGATGTTTCACTTTTCAGGATTTTCAGTTGGCTCCTACTTTGGAGGAAATGGATGCTATGCTTGGGTTTTCAAGGATAAAAAAGGTATTCTATACAGGTGCTGGAAAGAGGGTTGAAATGTCTGATTTGGCCAAAGCTTTGGAAGTACCCGTTACGGATTTAGAAGCTAATCACAAAACTGATGGAAGAATACAAGGAATTAAAAGAACTTATTTAGAAGCTCAAGCTATGTCTTATGCTCAAAACAAACAATGGGACATTTGTGGACATTTTTTAGCTCTTTTAATTTTTGGTGTTGTTTTATTGCCTAATAAGGCGGAATATGTGGATGATGCTGCTATCCATGTCTTCACTTCCTTCAGAAATTCAAATGAGGATCCAACTCCTACTATTCTTGCCAATATTTACTATACTATCCATGATCGGTATGAAAAGAAAAGGGGAGCGATATCTTGTTGTCTTCATTTATTATACTCTTGGTTGACTTCTCATCTTTACAAGGCTAGCTATTTAATCAAAGATTTGACTAGGCATGAATGGTCTCAAAAGCTAAGAGCTCTCAATGCGGATTCTATTTTTTGGTTTGCAAGGAAATTAAATTCTGAAAGAATTATTTATAAATGTGGAGAATTTAATAATGTGCCTTTAATGGGAACTTTGGGTTGTATTAATTATAATCCCGTGCTTGCATTGCGCCAATTGGGTCATTCTATGGATTGTGAGCCTTCCGATCAACAAGTGGAAGGATTAATTTTGCAAGACAATGGGAAAGGAGAACCAAGGACATTAAAGAAAATAATTCAAGCTTGGAAGCATGTTCAAACAAAGAACTATGGACCGAAGAATATTGTTGCTAAGGAACCTTACACTAGATGGGTTCAAGAGAGAGTTGGAAAGATTTTGCTACCTATTGTTGTGGATCCCGCATACAAGCCCGATTCTCCTAATTCTATTTCTCTATCCATCGAAGAGATAGAAGGAATCAAGGCTGCCCTAGAGGCGTCCCGTAAGGAAAAGGAAAAATTAGAGCTTGACATACATCGACTTTCCAACGAAAAAAGTCAACTACGCTTCGATCTTAAGGAGAAAAGCCAAGAGCTTCAAGCCGCTAAGGAAGAGAATGATAGACAAAGGAATAAAAGGAAGCGAGCAACCGAAGTAGTTCTAAATGCTAACTTTGATTTAATTGCACACAATGAAAGGTTGGAACAAGCGGACATAGAAATTGCAAGATGGAGAAGGCGCTATGAGAAAGCTTCCCATGACAAAGCTGAATCTGAGAAAAATCTAGAAGTTGTGGTCTTTGAATTAACTGATAGGACTAAAGATCAAGAGGAGGAAATAAGGAACCTCAAATATGATCTTCAAGAAGCTCGCAATTCTGGACAACAAGAGCGCGCAAGGAGATTAACCACGGAAGAAGCACTTTTACAGCGCACTGATGAGTACAATAGAGCATTCCAAGCCATGGTATCACTTAGGGAAATATTCACAAGACAAAGAGAGGTACACGAGGCAACCCTGAACGAAAGAGACCATTGGAAAAGACAATACACAATTGTTTCTACGGCAAATGAGCATGTGAGCATGGTCCCCAAGATGCTTGAAGAATATGAGAAGTGTCGTGAGAATTATGACAAGCTAGTCTACTTGTGCAATGATTTAATTCTAGACATTCCGAAGGGTTTGGAAAAAGCGGAGTCTTCTCCCATCATCCTTCCCAAATAAGTGAAGGAGTTCTTGGAGCTTTGTAGGGGCATGGTGGACAACTTCAAGGAGGACATTCATAGGCGTTCTTAGTCATTTATAGTTTTTATTTTTTATTATTTAGAAGTTTTATTTCTATGGGTGTTTATTTCCTTTCGCAATGTTGAACAATTTAAATTGTACTTTCTTTCAAGTTTTTTTGAATTAATAAAGTGTGTTTATTTCCGCATTATTCAATTTCTTCGCAATTATTCACCAAAAAGAATTATTCAAAAAAAGAGAAAGAAAAGGTTCCTACTACAAAAAAAAACAAAAAAAAACAACACAAAAAGAAATAATATATATATATATGTATAGACATATATGCTAATATATAAATATATATATAAATATATTATAATAACAATGTGGATAAGACATGAGCATAGCATTTGCATATCATTCATAGCACACATATCATTGCATTTCTTTTCAAAACATTAAAAGGAAAACTGTCTTCATCTCCAGTCACGCCATTGCAACCCGGTCACTCATCCAGACAAGAGCTCAGAAGAAGAAAGCAATGGAACAACTAGAGCAGAATCAAGCCGCCCTTCGCGAAGAAATGACCCAATTGAAAGACACTGTTGAGGACCTCAATGAAGGGATGACCCAAATGCTGAGTTTCATGAAAGACCTCAAGGATAAGCAAGACAAAGCTAAGGAGGTACAAAATCAGTATGGAGAGATACCAAAGGATGGCAACCCATTGTTAGGGTATGTTCGAGGCCATGACCCTCACAAAACAAATGCTCATGCATCTAAAAGGGCCACTACGACCCATGAAGAGGGAGAGGCCTCTCAAGAAGGGTTTATTCCTACTGCTCAGAAAGAAGGGACGTCTCGCACAGTTCGCATTCCTATCAACAACCCGCTTAGTGATGAGGACTACCTGGATCTGCAATATGGGGACACTAATGACACAGATCAAGTCCCTCAACCAAAGCTGACCTCTACTAATTCTGGGGAGGATTCTAAGGAGAGTGGGCAAATCAGGGCATTGGAAGAGAGACTGAAAGCTGTAGAAGGATATGATACTTTCGACGTGGACACTTTTGAGATGAGTTTAGTCCCGGACCTGACAATCCCACGCAAATTCAAAGTTCCCAACTTTGAAAAATACAAGGGACTCACTTGTCCGAGGAATCACTTGCGCATGTATGTGCGAAAAATGGCTGCTTATGCTCATGATCAAAAGCTGATGATGCATTTTTTCCAAGATAGCTTGAGTGGAGCATCGGTTGACTGGTATATGCAATTAGAGAAGTCTCATATCCGAAGTTGGACCGACCTTGCTAATACATTCCTGAAGCAATATAAATACAATTTGGACATGGCACCCGACCGGATGCAACTCCAAAATTTGTCACAAAAGAAAGAGGAATCGTTCAAAGAGTATGCACAGAGGTGGAGGGAAATGGCTTCCCGAGTCCAACCTCCCCTGTTGGAGAAAGAACTCGTAAACATGTTTATGGCTACATTACAAGGGCCATACTACGATAAAATGGTAGGAAGTGTGTCCTCAGGGTTTTCAGATTTAGTGGTTATTGGTGAAAGGATAGAAGACGGAATTAAGAGCGGGAAGATACAAGGGGCATCATCTGGATCGTATCAGTCAAAGAGGCCTGCTCCCACCTTCGCAAAGAAAAAGGAAGGAGAAACTAATGCAGTGGTGCATCAGGAAGCTAGACCTCCTATGTCATTCCCACCACAACAAAATAGGTTTCAAGTGCCCCAAAGGAGGTTCGATCCACTTCCTACTTCTAAAAAGGAGATACTGAGATACTTGATAAACGAGTCCTTAGTAGAAGTCAAACCATTGGCACCTCTTCCTCCAGGAAAAATCACACCCAACTACAAACCAAATGAGAGGTGTGAATATCATGCCAATTCTCCTGGACATACCTTGGAGAAATGTTGGGCTTTTAGGCACATAGTTCAAGATCTCATTGAGTCAGGGGAAATCGCCTTTGACAAACCCAATGTGAAGACGGATCCGATGCCACACCATGATGGCGCGGTCAATGCAATAGAAGTCGTCAACGAGCAAGAGTTGGTTCAACAAAGGAACTCCCCCGTAGATGCCCTTAAGAGGTATCTTCTTATGAAGGGGTTTATCCTAGAACATAACGAAGCTTTCAAAGACACTTTGCAGAAGCTCATGGATCAAGGGTTGATCCAACTGGAGGAACACCCTGAAGAAGAGTATGTGGCTATGGTGGAGAGAAACGAGCCTTTAATGATACCCACACAAGGGGCAAGAAAGCCATTAATCATCCCATGCTCGAGATCACCGTTGATGATACCTACACAAGAGCATACTAGGATCGTCCCGGTCACCGATCCATATCCTTTGGATAAAATGAAAGCAGTGCCTTGGGAGTACAATTCTGGCACTAATCCTGATGTATCAAGCATTGTGGGGCCTGGGGGCATGACCCGTAGTGGACGCATATTCAAAACTGCGCAAGCACAACCAACGGCTAATGAAAACTTGACACAACCTGGTGATCAAGCTGCCATGAGTCGAAGTAACGAGGTTGAGCCTAAGGGTAAAGAGACTGTCAACAAGGATGCTGAGGAGTTTCTGGCTTTGATTAAGAAGAGTGACTATAGGGTGGTAGATCAGTTGCAACAGACGCCATCTAAAATATCACTCTTATCGCTACTGATACACTCCGAGAGGCATCGAGATGCCTTGATGAAGATTCTGAATGCCGCCCATGTAACTAAGGATATCACAGTCAATCAATTCGATGGCATGGTGGCCAATCTGACTGCTGGGGCATGCCTGGGTTTCAGTGATAATGAGCTGCCTCCACAAGGAAAGTCACATAACAAAGCCTTACATATCTCCATACAATGTGGAAAGGCTCATCTGGCTAGAGTTTTGATTGACACAGGTTCATCATTAAATGTGATGCCAAAGGCTACACTAGATAAAATAGCTTTGGAGGGTCTTGTGGTTAGACCAAGTCGTCTGGTAGTTAAAGCTTTTGACGGATCGCAGAGTCCAGTATTTGGAGAAGTAGACCTTCCTGTTATAATTGGCCCTCATACCTTTTGTATCAATTTCCAAGTAATGGAGATTGAACCAGCTTACACTTGCTTACTAGGGCGTCCTTGGATTCACGCAGCTGGGGCAGTCACCTCCACTCTCCACCAGAAATTAAAATTTGTGAACGGGAACTCCATAGTGACCGTCAATGGAGAAGAGGATATATTTGTCAGCAACTTAAATTCATACAGATATATTGAGGCTGGAGAAGGTGCACTGGGTACTGCGTTTCAAGCTCTCGAGATAGCAACTACTGTCACACTACCCGTGGAGAAAGTACGAAGGGCGGTAACATCCTGGAGAGATCTACAAGACTTGAATGTAGAAGGCTGGGGAAAAGTACCAGAGATCTCAGAGAAGAAGGATCGCCTAGGGCTAGGATACCAACCATCAAAGGTCACAAGCACTGTGAAGGAGGAGCCACAATTCCCTCCGATTACGCATACTTTCGTAACAGGAGGATATGAACATGTGGCTATGGTATCCAACGAGGATTCTAAAGAGGGAACGTCCAACTTCATCCGAGAGGTCAGACCAGGAGAGCAGCTTCAGAATTGGGCAAGCCTGGAGATACCGGAGATAGTTTTTGTTTCAAAGTAATTTGCTTCTGTGTGTTTTATTTCCCTTTCCAATAAAGAAAAAAACAATAACGCTCATGCCTCGCCCGAAGCATAGAGTTTGTTTGTAAGGGCCCCATTTATTTCCAAGTTTAAAAGTTTATTAATAAAATTGTCCTTGCATTTGGTATTGAAAACATCGTCTTTTCCCGCATTTATTTTCTTTTTCTTCCAAAATGACAAATAAATTTCTTGCACAAAAAAAGCACGTTCATATCTGCATACTAAAAAAAACATAAAACGTGTGCAGATCACCTTTTAACACTACCGATAATAATACTGCTGAAACTCTATACAAACTCGAGGCTCTTACTAATCAGTCCGAAGAAGGGGACGAGGAAGACGATGAACCTCCAGAGGAGTTGTCAAGGTTAGTGGATAAGGAATCCAAAAGTATGCTCCCTCCTCAAGAGGCCATTGAAATCATAAATTTGGGTACAGACGAAGAACCCAAGAACATCAAGATTGGGGCAACACTGAACGAGGATGTGAAAGCGACGCTAATCAAACTCCTCCACGAATATGCAGAGATCTTTGCTTGGTCATACCGTGACATGCCAGGGTTGGATACGGATATTGTGGTGCATAGGTTACCGCTCAAAGAAGGATGTGCACCTGTCAGGCAAAAACGTAGAAGGGTTCGACCGGATATGGATAGTAAAATCAGGGAGGAAGTGCTCAAACAGTTTGACGCCGGGTTTCTTGCTGTAGTTGACTATCCACCATGGATTGCCAACATAGTGTCAGTTCCTAAGAAGGACGGGAAGGTACGCATGTGTGTGGATTACAGAGACCTGAACAAAGCAAGTCCAAAAGACGATTTTCCACTACCACACATAGATGTCTTGGTGGACAATACAGCGCAAGCTTCGGTGTTTTCCTTCATGGATGGGTTCTCCGGGTATAATCAGATCAAAATGGCTCCTGAGGATATGGAGAAGACAACCTTCATGACATCCTGGGGTACCTTCTGTTACAAGGTAATGCCTTTTGGATTGCGAAATGCAGGGGCAACATACCAAAGAGCCATGGTCACACTGTTCCATGATATGATTCACAAGGAGGTCGAGGTATATGTAGATGATATGATTGCCAAATCTTGCACAGAAGAGGAACATATCACACATCTACATAAGCTGTTCGAGCGTTTAAAGAAGTTCAAGCTGAGGCTAAACCCGAACAAGTGTACATTCGGCGTAAGGTCAGGAAAGCTATTGGGATTCATTGTAAGCCAACGAGGCATAGAGGTTGATCCCGACAAGGTAAAGGCTATACAAGCAATGCCTGTTCCAAAGACAGAAAAAGAGGTGCGTGGGTTCTTGGGTCGATTGAATTATATATCAAGGTTTATTTCACATCTGACGGCTACATGTGAGCCTATATTCAAGCTGCTCAGGAAAGATCAACCTATCAAATGGAATGACGATTGTCAGGTAGCCTTCGAAACTATAAAGAACTAATTGCAAGAGCCACCGATACTCTTACCTCCTGTGCCAGGGAGACCACTGATCATGTACCTCTCGGTTCTCGAGAGATCTATGGGGTGTGTACTGGGGCAACAGGACGAAACAGGCAGGAAAGAACACGCTATCTACTATCTAAGCAAGAAATTCACGGATTGCGAATCTCGATATTCACCATTGGAAAAGACATGTTGTGCCCTAGCATGGGCCTCCAAACGTCTAAGGCAATATATGCTGAACCATTCCACATGGATGATATCGAGAATGGACCCTTTGAAATACGTGTTCGAAAAACAGGCTCTCACGGGTAGAATTGCAAGATGGCAAATGTTGCTGTCAGAATACGACATACAATACGTCACCCAAAAGGCGATAAAAGGGAGTGTACTGGCAGAACATCTTGCTCACCAACCCATCGAAGAATATCAGTCTATGAAGTTCGACTTCCCCGATGAAGACATTATGCTGGTAAGGGACTACGAGATACCAGGACCCGACGAAAGACCCGAGCAGGGCTTGGTATGGACACTTACATTCGATGGTGCATCAAATGCATATGGACATGGTATAGGGGCAGTCCTGACGTCTCCTGACAATCGACACTTACCCTTCACTGCAAGACTATGCTTTGACTGCACCAACAATATTGCAGAATATGAAGCATGCATACTGGGGTTAGAAGCGGCAATCGATCTAAGGATTAAACTACTTCAGGTGTACGGGGATTCAGCACTGGTAATCCACCAAGTCAACAAAGAATGGAATACTCGAGATTCAAAGCTAATCCCATATCGTGACCTTATACTGGAGTTAATGGCTGAGTTTGAGACAATCACTTTTACTCATATCCCAAGGGAAGAAAATCAAATGGCTGACGCATTAGCAACACTTTCCTCTATGTTCAAAGTGACCTGGCCAAACCACGAGCCACGAATAACGGTTAGACACTTTGATGAGCCCGCTTATTGTCTCACAATCGAGGAGCAGTCTGACGACAAACCATGGTACCATGATATCAAAAGGTACTTGGAGAAACAAGAATATCCGGAGAACGCCTCCATGATTGATAAAAAGACATTGAGGAAATTAGCATCTAAGTTCTTCCTGAGTGGAAACATCCTATATAAAAGGAACTACGACTCGGTGTTATTAAGGTGTGTGGATAAAAATGAGGCCAAGGAGATTATCCGAGAAGTACACGAAGGAACCTTCGGAACTCATGCAAACGGACACTCGATGGCTAGGAAAATACTGCGAGCAGGGTATTACTGGTTAACAATGGAAGCTGACTGTTTCCAATATGCAAGAACATGTCACAAGTTCCAGATTTACGCTGACAAGGTACACGTACCGCCAAATCCGTTGAACGTTCTAAGTTCACCGTGGCCGTTTGCAATGTGGGGAATTGACATGATAGGGATGATCGAACCGAAAGCTTCAAATGGACACCGATTCATATTGGTTGCCATAGACTATTTCACCAAATGGGTTGAAGCTGCTTCTTACACCAATGTTACAAGACAAGTAGTCACTCGGTTCATCAAGCATAACATCATATGCCGGTATGGGGTTCCAAACAGGATTATCACCGACAATGGGTCGAATCTAAACAACAACATGATGAAGGAGCTGTGCGAGGAGTTCAAGATTGAGCACCACAATTCTTCACCATACAGGCCTAAAATGAATGGCGCTGTCGAAGCTGCAAATAAAAATATCAAAAAGATAATACAAAAGATGGTGAAAACATACAAGGATTGGCACGAAATGCTTCCCTTCGCCCTACACGGTTACAGGACCTCAGTACGTACATCCATAGGAGCAACACCATTCTCCTTGGTTTAAGGTATGGAAGCAGTCCTCCCTATCAAAGTGGAGATTCCTTCATTAAGAGTCCTGGCTGACACAAAGTTAGAGGAGTCGGAATGGGTAAAAACTCGTTTCGATCAGCTTAACCTCGTTGAAGAAAAGCGACTGACGGCTTTATGTCACGGGCAGCTCTATCAGAAAAGGATGAAAAAGGCGTTCGATAAAAAAGTCCGTCCTCGAACTTACAAAGAAGGTGATATTGTTCTCAAGAAAATACTATTACCTCGACTTGACGCTCGTGGAAAATGGACGCCTAATTACGAAGGTCCATATATCGTAAAAACGGTGTTCTCAGGAGGAGCGTTAATTCTCACTATAATGGATGGAGACGAGCTACCGCACCCAATCAATTCTGATGCGGTCAAGAAATATTACGCCTAACAAAGGCAGAGTTACTGGTCATAAGCTGAAGACAGACTACGAAGGATAGGGATTCGTGCAATCATCTACTTCTAAGGTCGAAGGATTACTGGGACCCTTGATAACAAAGGAGCAACGGCAGTATTAATATCATTTCTATTTGTCATTTTCTTTTCTTGCATTTTGTACCCTAGCCGATTCAAGGCAACATCAATAAAAGTTCTTTTCTTACATACCGCATTTTTCTCATTTCAATACCGCTTGCAAAGGTTAAATTATTTTGGTAAACTTTAGCTAGGATTTAACATGAGAAACTTACAAACTGTCAATACAAAAGCAATAGGATAAAACTGCGAGATCTCCGGAAGGCTACATACGCCCTACGCTGCGATAACTCGAAGCTAATAGAACTCTCTCACAAAGGATAATATCAATGGACCACTCAAATACAATCCAAGCTAGGATTTACCAACACCTCAAAAGGAGGCTAAACAAAGACAATGGGTGATAAGGAGATAGAACGTTGGAATTATCATACATGTTCATTGGCATACATGCAACATTTACGCATGTAAACGTTCATACATATACATTACATAAACAACAGGGGCATGCGCACGATGCATAAGCATGATGCATGTGCATTTACAAAACAAACTTCTACACAGGTAAACTTGCCCGAACCAGGGTAAGCAACCTAATGGTGCAGGCAAATTTGCGATAACCCTCGCGAAGGACCCTATTGGTGCAGGTAAATTCGCGATAACCCTCGTGAAGGACCCTAATGGTGCAGGTAAATTTGCGATAACCCTCGCAAAGGACCCTAAAGGTGCAGGTAAATTTGCGATAACCCTCGCAAATGATCCTAAAGGTGCAGGTAAATTTGCGATAACCCTCGCAAATGATCCTATTGGTGCAGGTGAATTCGCGATAACCCTCGCGAAGGATCCTATTGGTGCAGGTGAATTCGCGATAACCCTCGCGAAGGATCCTATTGGTGCAGGTAAATTCGCGATAACCCTCGCGAAGGACCCTAATGGTGCAGGTAAATTTGCGATAACCCTCGTAAATGACCCTAATGGTGCAGGTGAGTTTGCGATAACCCTCGCAAATGACCCTAATGGTGCAGGCGAATTTGCGATAACCCTCGCAAATGACCCTAATGGTGCAGGTGAATTTGCGATAACCCTCGCAAATGATCCTAATGGTGCAGGTAAATTTGCGATAACCCTCGCAAATGACCCAATTAGGTGCGGGTGAGTTTGCTATGCCCATAGCAAATAACTCCCACTTTGGTATAGGTAAGCTTGTTAGAACTATAACAAGTGACCCCTCCTACAAGTCCTCGCTATGTAAGACTCAGGCTTTAGCAGGGCATTTCTTCTCTTTCACACCCGAGCACAAGGTAAATTTAGGGGTTTTCCATCATTTAATAACTCTTCGATTCGAAAAGCGTGAGACCTGCGTATTCTCACGCCATTCAATCCAAGGTAATTAAATAAGGGCAGCTGTCATACCCCAAAATTTACCCGGTACAACCCCCATTCTAATTTATTAAGGGTATTAAAAATTAGGAGCCATAGGGTTTAATATACCTATTATTAAACTCGCTCTCCTATAAAATTCCCTCATAAATTTGTTTAAAATAAAATGGAGGGATAAATAGCAAATATCTAAAAGATCCAATTTGTTTTGGGCCCAATTGTCCCTCACCAATTAGTCATTTTTTTTATTATTTTACCAAATAATATTATTATGGTTAATTATTAGTATCATTGGTGCTAATGGGTGTTAATTATCACTAGAATTATTTGGATATTACTAATTAGTATTAGTATTAAGATTAGGGATACTAATTGAGTTTTTTTGTTAATCGTTAAGCATCACTAGCACTAAGATAAGTGGATAATTATTAACTGAATATTATTGAGATTAGTATTGTTATTATTTTTTATTATTGAAACAGTTGGGTCAGTTAAGCAAAATGGGCTGGATTAGTAAACCCAAGTATTAGCCCAAATGGCCAATGGTGGACCGAGTATGGATCGGGTCAACCTGACCCAGGTCCTGTTCATCTCCCCTTCCCTTGCGCAAACCCTAGCTCCATCACCAGCGGCGGCCGCTCCTTCCAAGTAACCAAACCCTAGCTGCGAATCAAACGCCCAGGCCCACGGATCAAAGCGCAATCGTAACAGAAATCAAATAATCTCAATCACAACATAATCAAATCTTAACAAAAAGAAACCAAATATTCACTAATCAATGAAGAAAATCGAATCAGTTAATAACGTAAAATCAAAGTATAATTTTTTCATTACAATCCGGAATGAATCAATTAAAAACAAATTGACAATCGAATCAATTCCTAAAAAACTGATTGAATCCTAAATCTCTAATTTCCTAACTTAAATCTAAACCCTAGGCTATATAAACTAAAAGAAAAGAAATTAGAAGGGGTCGGATATTTTTGCGAACAAGGAACGTTGAAAACGCCGCGAACACGAACCTTCTTTCATCTTGATCACCTGCAAAACGCACACACAGAGGAGGGGATTAGGAGAGGAGCTTACACGATCCAGAAATCAAGAACACAAGGTAACCGGATCTATCACTTAGCTTAGAGATTTGCATACTTATGTGTTGTTTTTTTGTTCCGGTTGAATCAATTGCATGTTTAATTTGGGATTTATGGTATGAATCTGGGTTTATTTTGGGATACGGTTTGTTTGTGTGTTGGATTCTGGGTTGTTGTTGAATATATGGGGTGGAGGAGATGAAGATTCATCGGAATCTTCATCTGAACTAGGTTTCACGGTGGGTTTCAGGGGCGGCCGGTGGTGGTGTAGTTGGTTTTCTGGATAATTGTTTTAAGAGAGAGGAGAGAGCGAAACGAGAGAGACGAGGGTAGAGAGATAAAGAAAACACAAAATGAAAGAGATTTTGCTTGGAATCGGTGATTTACCACCTTCCCTGGCTGACCGATTTACGCCACTTGGCCTATCATGGCCATTTGGCAGCATCATGGAACATGATTCCATATGCATTCTTATCGTGTACCCCCAATTCCAAACACATGCAGACCCTTTGATTTGTTTGGATCTCGATCCAGCGCTCCTAATCTGAGTGCACACTGTAATACCATGAACATACCCACACACAACCCCGCGGACCAACAACCATTGTGGGCTTAGCCCATCACTATTCACACACCCCCTAATCACTACCATTCAACAAGATGCACCCCCATGCGAATAAACAAATTAAAACTTATTTAAATTAATTTTCATAAAGATTAATTTGTTTAATTGTTTTTTTTATATAACTAATTAACTAAAATTCTAAAATGTGTCAATTGTTTTTTTTTATATAAACTAATTCATTCAAATTTCTAAAATTTGTTTAATTGTTTTTTTATTGATGACTTAATTTCTCCTCGAACCGACTAAATCTATTAGTCGTATTAGACGAGAAATAAATTGTTCTAATTAATTTAATTAACTTAATTAACTCTTATTAATTCTCTCCTTGACCCGATTGAAGCTATCAGTCGCTTTAGACGAGAGATAAAAATACGCAAATTAAAACACCTTCAATTTGCTGCCCGCGGTGATCAATCTATCGATCTGAGCAATCAGCAATGCCTTTAATCCGTTAGCTATACTGACTAAATCCATTTGTCACCGCATCTAACGGTGCCAAATCAAATCAGGGTTATACGCCAACCTCAAAACACTTTCATCTTTCAAATCAAACTCAAACTACGAACAGGCCATTCAAAAAGCCTTTAAAACAATTTCAAACCATAATTACTAATTCTAAGGCGTACAACCCTGTGCCCGAACTACGTTGACTCTGATCCTCCATAAGGAGGTACGTAGGCACTTGGTAACAAGGCGAGTCTCCCCCCTAAAAATCTCAATTCAGTTTTAAATCTTAATTTTTACCCTTTTCATTTCATTAGCTATAAACCTTATCTTTTGCCATAAACCTCTATCTTTAAATGTTAGCCTTTAGGAAAGGGTTGAGGGTGCCTAACACCTTCCCTCAACCTGATTGTAATAACTTACCCTGAATCTCATGTCTGCGTAGGGTTTCCTATTCGCCCTTCAGAATAGGTGGCGACTCTAAAGCTTCAATTTTAGGGCAGGTTGCTACAAAAGTCATTATCAAAATCCGTATCACAGTAATGTATTCATAAAACTTTTCACACAATAATGTATTCATACCTATATGAATAGTCGCTGAATATAAAATTGACACAATTCCTCTTTGATTTCTTGCAACTTAAGTCTCGTGTAAGAAGTAGCACAGAAGTCATCAAAGTACTACATAACAAAAACATAATATGCATGATTTAGTTAAATGTAATAAATTATAAGAAATTATACTAAGTTATAAATTCATACCGTAATTGGAATCTCTAATTGATTTGTTTGAAGGATTTCTTTCAAAAACCTCAAAACAAAGTATCCGCAATCTGTATTGTTTCACTGTTGCGGACACTACATAGAAAAACAAATAAGATTTTATAGTTGTCTTGTTTTATCAAGTAGCAAAACTATTATAAGCAAAATTGTGAAAATTAATGTACCTGCACTTTGATCCAAGTATGTTGTTTGATTTAGTCCGGGATATTTGCGCGTCTCTTTGACTTCGGAACAGTTGTATTGATCTAACAAAAATATAAAAGCATATATTTAGATCAAACTTTCAAACTTTCACTCTTTACAAGTAACCCCTATCTAGCAAAGATATTCCTGAAAAATATAAAATAAAAAAGTTAACTGAAGAGTATAAAATGACATGGATAGACAAATTTTACATGTGAAAATAAGCATCATTCCATAATTAAAGTGTATGCTTCAATTCAATTTCCAAATAATAAGCAGAGTTTGTGATTCTAAATTCAGTAGGCAAACGCATTTCAGAGCCAGAATTCGTATTTGTCCAATATTGGCAAATGCAAGTAAATTAGCTCAAAACACGACAATACGAGTCGGCAATGTTGAATTTGAACTTGACTTACCAAAGAAAGAAGAGGGGTTATTGGTTTCGACGGCAGATGATGCTGCTTTGATGTTCTTCAAATCGACGATGGCCTTCGACTAACTACACCAATACAAAAAAGTCTTAACCAACTTTTTATTAAAATTATTAAGACTAGTAATGAAAAAATAAAATAGCAAGTTGTAGGTTCAAGAAAGAATTATTATGCATATAATTTACAAACATACAAACATATTTTAAAGAACAAAGGCATGGAGAAATAGAGAAAGTTCTAAACATATTAGGATGGAAATACAAATGACAAGTATCATAATGAAGATAACATGACAGATGATGTGACATATATCAAATAGCAGAGAAAAACGATGACAACCATGACTAGTGGAATGTATCTATGTAGTAGCAATCCATGTTTTATTGGAATGCATCCATCAAACAGAAGACACAATCCAACTATGCAAAATATTATTTCATATATTATTAACAATAAATTGTGATCATAACCAATTGTCAAATGACTATGGCAAGTTGGCAACTAATAATTAATTAGTAATTGGCCAACAATTAACAGATGAAGCAATCACCCAATTGCATACAACTTTTTCAAAAGATGAAGCAATCAATCCCTTGATTATGAAACAAAAATCTCATTTCTTATTGACATAAAACATCCCTTCCATTCATGTGTACATGCTTCCAAATTCATATAACTATTTAACTCTTTACAAAGACATGATAAAGATTTAGGTTTTCAACTTTTATCTAATGATATTAACATTAGTTCAGCCAATACACAAACTTCTTAGTGCCAAAATTATTCAATCAGAAATAACTAGTCTTAGATTGGTGTTTGGTAATGTAAAACATGTAGGATAATGTAAAAAATTTCACAGAAGTATTAAACAGCCTATAGTTTATTTCTCATATATGGGAGTATATTAAACAATCAAAGAACTCATCACTAATTTAATCAATAAACTCACAAACAAAATCATCACTATTATCTAAAACCATATCAACTAAAACCCTAACAACGTCATCTAACAATATCAACTAAAACCCTAAAAATTTAATCCCTCAATATCAACTAAAACCCTAACAATGTCAGTAAAATATTGGATTCAATAGAACCTACCTTGAGATATAGATAATGGAAAGAGATGGAGAACAAGCACGGAGGAGGGCGAACAGAGAGGCGATGGTGGCGGAGGAGGGCGAACGGAGACGGCGACAAAGGACGGAGACGGTGACAAAGGACGGAGACGGCGACGGCACGGCTAGGGCTCTGAGTTCGTTTGGAAAAGAAGCGCTCTGTTCGTGAAAAATAGAGTTCTGAGAGCTGGTGGTGGCAGAGGTGTTGGTGTGGTTATCTGTTCGCGAAATAGGGTTCTGAGAGAGAGAGGCAAAGAACGCGTGTGTTTGTTATTTTGTTTAAAAATTTTAATTTTAAATGGGCTACGCCAGCGCTTTTAGTAAAGCGCTTTCATACCCCCTATAGCAGCGCTTTTACTAAAGCACTTTCATACCCCCCCCCCCTTTACCAGTTGTCGCACGCTCGCGAAAAAATGAACAGAGTCGCCACCAATATATTTATCCCATAAGGGAAAGGAATATCAGAAAACCTAACAAAGGAAGGAACAGGGTCTTGCGACCAGAGAATCTAGGTACGGGAGTCGGTTACGCAAGGGGAAGGTATTAGCACCCCTCGCGCCCATCGTACTCGATGGTATCCACCTATGTTTGTTTCTATCTAAAGGGTGTGTACTATGTCTATGTCTATATGTGAATGAATGCAAAATGTAGGGAAAATAAAGAATTGTACTCGCACGGGCCCTACCCCGCTGCCTACGTATCCTTTTCAGGAATCAGAGTTACCGTAGCTCGGCTCACGATTTCCTGTTTGTTTTTGTGTTTTTTAGTTGGGCGGAGTTAACATTCGCGCTCTTGCATAAGGGGTTGCCTATGATGCGTACGAGCGGAAATAACAATGCCCTTAGGTGCCAACGAGGGAAAAGAAAAAGAAATGATTGGTTTGTGTCTTTTAGGGTAGATGAGTGATGAACAGTTCCCAATACCGGGCCACTCACCACTTTCTCTAGTTTGTTTTAATTTGAACCATTGTTAGGTGTTTTAAGTGTTTTTGGTTGGGTATTTTTTAAGGGGAATTTGTTTGCGATTCGAATCACATAAAAGTGTATAACGGTAGAGAAACAGATTAGGGAATGGATCCCACTCATCTCTCTTCCGTTATATAGTGTTCGAGAAACAGATTAGGGAATGAATCCCACTCATTTCTCTCCCACTAAGTGATTAAGAAACAGATTAGGGAATAAATCCCACTCATTTCTTACTCACTATTAGTAAAGAGTGATTCACGTCTTCTGTTTATTAAGTATTTTAAAAGTTGAAAGAAAAAAGGATGCAATGGGGAACTATTTCCAAATTCTAATCTAAGTTGTCTATACAAGGGAATCAAAATAATAAAAGCTATACAATTTACTAAAAGAAACTACACATGGAATATGTAAAGGGAAGTCAATATACGGAAAATAAAATTGAGAACTATGACGAGTAAATGGTATTCACAAACACACATATATCGATTAAATCTATACAAAAAAATCAAGACTAAAAAATGAATTCCTAAGTCTATTAAAGGATTATTTACAGGGAAATATTAAAACAAAGAAATTCAAATATATTGTGAAGAGAAGATTTATTAAAAGGATTAAAACAATTAAGAAAAATTAACAAAAATCAAGGCAATTATTTACACACCCTAAAATCTCTAAAACAATTTTTATATATTTTTATTTGGTGAGAAAAAAGAATTATGAGCTAAAAGTAAAAAGGAAACAAAATTAAAATAAAATCTACTATCTAGACAGAAGGGGGGTGCAACAGTAGTTTTCCTATGAACTAAAATCAATTAGATGCAATCTGGGCCCAAAACGGAGGGGGTGGCAAGAGCAGTATCACTCAGAGGCCCAGTCCAGAAGGGTTGTGCATTAGAGGAGCAAGGGTGCAATCAGGGCATTTTATAGGCCTAATTCGCGCGGCCCAAATCATCATCTATTCAGCCTGCATTTCATTTTTATTCCATTTATTCTTCACTTTGTTTTTATTATTTCAGCATGTGTATTAACTTAGACTATGGTTTTTTTTATGCATGCAACGTATACAAACAAAAGCACACATGCAAGTCAATTGGTCGTGGTGGAATTTAAGTTAGAAGAAGACAATAAACAAAACCCAGCTAATCACGTCTAGCCACGTCACCTCCCAATGATTGAAATAAAATGCGTTTGCAAGGATGTGGGAGGGGGAACCATTCAGAATGTGCCACGTAACCAACAGAAGAGGAAAACATTAAAGCAAAACGCAGACGCCGGAGATAACTCCGGTCGTCTTCTCCGGCAAGCAACACCACCGGCGCCGGACCAAAATGCCCAGAAACGAAACCAAGGGCCACCGTCCCACTCGAAATTTCGCGTAGGTTCTGAATCCGAGCTTAGTTTTCATCAATTCTCCCTCTATCATCCTAACCGTGGCCTCTTTTAAAACCCTAACATAGACTAATCTTCACCAAAACGCAGTCTGAACGTATCAATCAATTCGCTTTCATACTCAGGATTCAGAAGCATAATCAAAACCTTCGAATGACTCATATTTCGTACAAGCAGAATCGAGGCTCAAGACTCATATTAAACTTCATACAAAGTCCACATACAGCAACGCACAAAGACTATATACAGATGCTAATGATCTATCATGCTTTTAGAAGGTAGAGGGATTTAAGGCTTGCCTGGAGAGTCTTGAATTGTCAAGAACAGAGAAGCTTCCACGGTAGATCTTTGTATGAGATGGCGACGGTGATGGCCTGCTTATCTCAGAAGTCTCCACCACCTTTGATGAAACTGGATCCAGATATGATGAAGAGGTGATGTTGATGATGATGTCAGTGGAGATTCAAGGGAGGCTCGTGGTAGAAATGAAGGGAGAAGATGATGAAGCTCTGTGAAGTTCAATGGAGGATGATGAAGGTGATGAATGATGATGATTGGAGGAGGTTGAGAATATGGGAATGAAGGTTATGGTGGTTGAAGGTGGTTAGAGTTTGTTACAAAGTTGTAACAAACTTCTTATGGAGAGAAGGAGAGAAAGTAGCGAGAGTGATGGAAGCTGAGAGAGAAAAGATAGGGAAGAGAATGAGAGTGTGGAAACTGAAAAAAAACGGTGAGTCCCCTTGATTTGTGAAGTGGGGTTCACTTATATAGCAAGTGAGGTTGCATGGTTTTGTGGTGGAGTGTTGCATAGAGGATCTTTTCATGTTACTTTTCACATGTGCAGTAAATTGCCTGGCAATTGTAGTAGTGAGTGTGCATGAATATTATGGCAATGGTTGGTTATGGGAAATGGTAGAAGCTTGGACCAAGTTTCACACACCTGACTTTTAACTCTTGTACCTATCTCCATACTTGACCAAATGGACTCATTATTGGCCCCTTGTAAAGAGGATGCATGGTATAGCAAGTTTCATGTTGGTGATGTTGTGAATTATTGCTTGGAATTAGGAGAGAATGACTTGGGAAGATGATACATTGTTGCTACATATGACTCACGTGCGTCTGACTGGGATTTGGCCTCATGTTTTGGTCGAAATACAACTTGGTCAGGGTACAACTTTGAAGCTTCATAATCTTCTCAATACATGCTCAATCATCACACCCCTTAGCTTAATAGAAAGAGGGCATGGAAAGGAGTAATTTGAGACCTAGTTTGAACCAAATGGAGCTTTGTAGAATCTCTTAATCAAGCTTACGTTACGCTCACCTCATGTATGCCAAAATGCACGCTCGTGACCTAGATCCTGACCTAGCCAGATGTTCAACCAAGACTTTGCGAAACAATGACTTTAGATGATCATAAATGGTTCATACTTTGTCCAAATGACTTATTTCTTGGCTTGTTATGAAGAGGACATGGAGCAGAAGAGAATGAGACCAAGCTTGAATCCATAGCATTTTTGTAAAACTCTAAAATCAATATAACATCTGGCGCACCAAGTGTTTGATGGAATGCCTATGCGTGACCTGGTCCATGACCTGGATTGTGACTTGTAATCTATAATGATTTCCAAACTTCCAATGATCATATCTTTTGATCCAAGCTTCAAATGGAAAAGTGTCCAACTACAAAGTTGTTCTCCTCCACGAGGGGAACAACTTTGATGTTGTAAATTTCTCCAAAAAATGCCATTTGCCACGTGTAACTTGGTGATGAAGTGGACTACTCATTAAACTCCAAAGGTCTCAAAATTTTTCTAAGTATAAAAACTTTCCCTTTTTTTGATATTTTTCTTTTTTTGGCGATTTTTTTCAAACTTCCGATTTTATCCATTCTTTGACTTTTCTTGACCGATTTTCCACCAAAAGTCAACATTTGAGTGATTGACCTGATTTTGACCCAAAAGTCAATTGTTCTGATTTTTCTCTGATCTTAATGATATTCCCAATTAATCAGCTTCTAACCAATGGAAATCAACTGAACGCCTCCACACGGTCATCATACCATCTCCTTTCATAAGATCAACTATTGATCAGTGTGTTGACTAAAAAGTCAACTGCGTTGACTTTGGTCAAGAAACCCTAGCTCAGGATTATCATATGAACAGCAAGCTTGTACTTTCTAATCAATGCCTTGAGTTGAAAGTGAAAGAGCCCTGATTCAAGGATGCCCTCAGGAGAATGATGCCACAAGACCAGACCTCAGATCCTTATATTTAATCAGAAGTTCTTTGTGCCAGGAGCTCCTTTTTGGAACGGTAACCATGATATGAATGCATGAATTGGGCCATGACCTAAATGATGTATGTATATGAATTATAAGCCAGATAAATAGGGTAGGACAAATTTGGGGTATGACAGCTGCCCCTATTTAATCGTCTTAAACCTGAAGGTGAGATTGGCGCTAGCCTTTCGAACATTCGAGGTAGAAGAAGGTTAAATATCCAAGACCTGAAATTTGTCCAAAAATGATGGTGTAAGTGTTATCTTTATTCTCTTTTTTTTATATCTGCTGGGGAAAGAGATTTTATTTTTTTTTTGGAAAAGTTTATGGTGAGTAATGGTTGAATGGGGATAGCTTGTAACGTAGCCAAGGTGCCAATACAAGGTTCTCAATGGAAACGATTGTTGTATGAAACTATGATTGGAAAGTATGGGTCTGATGGAATGATAGGATCTACTGACTCAGAAATTGAAAGTAAGGGTAAATGACTCGAAACCGGAGTGGGATCAACAGATCCACGACTCAAATCCAGGGTGAGTATAACAGACTCACGACTCAAAAGAATTGAAAAAGACGAGGATAAGGTCAACGGACCTACGATCCATGACTTGAAACCAGGGTAAGATCAACGGACCTACGACCCACACGAATTGAAAAAGATGAGGATAAGGTCAACGGACCTACGATCCACAAGAATTGAAAAAGATGAGGATAAGGTCAACGGACCTACGATCCACAAGAATTGAAAAAGATGAGGATAAGGTCAACGGACCTACGATCCACAAGAATTGAAAAAGACGAGGATAAGGTCAACGGACCTACGATCCACAAGAATTGAAAAAGACGAGGATAAGGTCAACGGACCTACGATCCACAAGAATTGAAAAAGATGAGGATAAGGTCAACGGACCTACGATCCACAAGAATTGAAAAAGATAAGGATAAGGTCAACGGACCTACGATCCACAAGAATTGAAAAAGATGAGGATAAGGTCAACGGACCTACGATCCACAAGAATTGAAAAAGATGAGGATAAGGTCAACGGACCTACGATCCACGACTCAAAACCAGGGTAAGATCAATGGACCTACGACCCACAAGAATTAAAAAAGATGAATATCAACAATGAGGCTGGAGCAGGAGAAGATTATTAACAACACTGAGGCTGGGGATTGGGAATTGGTTTTGAAATGGCTTGCCAGGACAGGAACTGGGTTTTGAAAGGGTTTGCCAGGATGGGAACTGGGCTTTGATATGGTTCAAAGGTTGGAAGGCAAAGGACCCACAACGCGAGGGGTTTGGATCCGAAAAGGTCGTCCACATAAGGGGGAATAATCACAGAGACTAGTGACGACTAGACTCGATCAAACGACATTGGTAAACTGAAGAATCACGAAGATATTGATGCTTGCAAAGCCTAAGAATTACATTAATCCCTCAGGCCAAAGGCGGGGTGTAACTCTTTAAGAGCGGCAATTATTCGAATTGCCACACACCAAGTATGGTTATTCAAACGATTGAAAAATGAGATGGGTTGAATGCCCACCCTCATTCACGCTCTAATCTGCATGCCGCATACGGGAAATAACCTTGGAGACAACGATTCTGACGAAGAGAGACATTGTATCCGATCCACACTAGAGAAAGAAAATGAGACATCTTCTGGGGATTGAGGATACTAGGTATCAGCACCGTGGCTTGAGGAGATTTGTAACGTAGTAGCAGATATCAATCGAGGTTTGTAAGGACAACCTTTTATGTGGGGAAGTATCGTCGTCTTGATTGAGTGTTGATTTGTATTATCTGGCTTATGCTTTGTATGCATGTTTGAATTTTTCTATGGCGTAATGATCCGCTTTGACGGATATGCTACGCTTTTGAGGATGCAATGTTATATGCAGTGAACACTATATGCAGAATGCCAAATAAAGGACTAGTAAGGTAAACACCAGGGAGAATCCCCTTAGTGTTAAGAACCACGTATAGACGCCAATAGGTATTGGACTTTGACTTGTAAGATGTACCTTCTTGTTGTTGTCTTCCAGAACGTAGAATGACTTAGGACTTCTCGCCATGTGCCACTGCTTGGGAGATTTTCAACTTGAGGAGATTCCCTCGATTCACCATGTTGGGGATGAGAGATCCAGATAAGAAGCCCAGATGGGGCAAGTAGAATAACTCCTAGGGGAAATAAACTCTTATGCTTGGGGAATAGAACAAACCTTCAGGAGAAATAAACTCCTATGCTTGGAGAGAGACTGAATTTCTAGGAGAAATAAATTCCTATGGTCGGGGAGAGTCAATATAACTCAAAAGATTGTGCTCCAAGCTTCATGACCCATGAAGGAATTTGCCCTAAAGGATCTTTGGAGAGATTTATTGAATCTCGACGTAACTGCCCCAGATTGGTTGAACTCAAGAGAGATTCCTCGACTTGATTGCCCTTGATTGATCAAAGCTTGAAGAGATTCATCAACATGATTGCCCCAGATATGTTGAATTTGAGAGGTCAAACCTCGATTCAATTGCCCTTGATTAGGTACATCTTACTAGAATCCTCAAGCTTTCTTTGTTTTGAAGTCAAACAAACATGGAAACAACTTTACCACGCTCAACGGAGTCTTCAAACTCTTCCCCTCAGGGTAATCAAAGGAAGCATTAATTGTTCATGCCCAATGGAGTTTTTTAGAGATCCTACCCCTTGATGGTCAACATTTGAAATGATTAGCTTTTACTCCTCGGAGTTCTCAAGTCTCTTGTACTTTGACATGATCGAGTTACTCACAGATTCTCATCATGGTAACTTCCTTGATGTTAAGCACATATTTTGTATGCAAAAGAATGTTGATTCTAAGAATGATAATTCTAATGCAAAGCCTATGTTAGTCTTGAAGTTTTAAAACTTTTTATGAAATGAGGTTGCAACCTCTTGTGACTGAATCACTAGCTGACACAACCTCGATTTTTGCATATGGAAAACAAAGCAAACGTACGATACCAACATGGATATGAGTTTCACTTCATTGGGAATCAGTTAAACGCTATCTCATGGGAGTGCGCTTTCAAAATAACCCTACTTCAATTAGGACTTTTAAGGGTTGTAACTTGGTCGGGTTCACGGTTTTCAGAAAACAAAGGATTTTTAGGCTCAAAATTATTTGGTGCTCACCCCCTTCGTGATGTTCTCCAGTCCTATGTTCAGTTAACTCGACATGAGTGTTCATCCTTCACAAGGAATTTGGAATGGTTGAGGAATCAATGAAGTCTTTTGGACATGGCGGTCGTTCACCTTTTATTCTTCTGATTCATTATCACACGACTTTGTTCTTGCTTGGCAATTTCATCATCTTTTTTCTCATGCTTCTTTTGCCATTTTTCTTTTCATCCTTTTCTTCTTATTATTTTTGCCATTTCTTTTTTGCTATATATATTTTTTTTAACAAGTCGTGTGACCTCGCATTATCTTTGATTCGTTGGAGGTGACTATGACTGCCTCATTCTTTGATTACCATTGTGGTATTGACTTTCCTCAACCTTTTGAAGGATAACCATTGTTGTATCCTTGGATGCACACTCCTGATGAATTTTGATTGCTCGATCAGGTTAATTGAACGCTACCCTGCTCCTGGGTTAAATGTGAGGGTTTTTTTTGTATAGAAAAGAAACTCCTACTTCAAGGCTCAAAGGGGTTGACAAGGGTCTATCTCCCTTATATCTCCGGTGTTTGGGGATTTGAAATAATGCCTGTACATCCTCAGTAGGGTTTTATTCAAAAACACACGATTAGAGATTTTGAATTTTTATTTTTCATCACTCTTCCTTAGCTTCTTGCCTAAGCAAGCGATTAGTAAAGTTGGTATCGTAATGCCAAAAACATTTTATGAGTGATAACGAATAGATTACTTCAAGACAAACATAAACAGTGTATTATGATTTTCATTCAGAGATTAACAAGTTTTTACATGCTAGCAATGCTTAAACAAACAATGAAATGTTACAAATGAGAATACAATAAAGAACTGAATGGCCGCCATTGTTGAGGAGACTTGACTCCGTTTGGACTTATTGCTCTTGAATACTTTCTGCAATTTTGGTACTCACTTGAGACTTCATTTTGTGCGTAAACCTCTTGGAATGAACGTGATATGAATCAGCCATGTCATGTACCTTGTCTCTGAATGACATACAGTCGTCAGTTGAATGGCTTTGTGCCCCAGCATGATAGTCACTTAGCATTATCATGTGTTCCTTCCAAACACTTCAGATTACTTCAAAAGAAAACTCCAACGAAGTCACCCAAGAGTTGTAAACTTTTTTTGCCTTAATTTAGGGATTCGAGCAATGCGAATGATGCAATGCTCAAGATGAGAGTACGTCTTGCTTATCCCTCAATCGGGAGCCCCAAGCATAGATGTTGGAGTAGTATTCAATATCAAACACGGAGGAACCTTGCGTGGTCATCAAACTTTGAAAATCTATATATTGTAAGGAAGGCCCAAAACACCAACTGAAACACCAACCCCCACAGATACAACTGAGCACAAGAACCTTGAGAATGAGAGATGCTTCTACAGAACACTCTTGAAAAAAAATTCTGACAAAGTTGCTCAAGAATTTGTGGTGCTTTTATTATTGTCATACCAACGAGTTCAATCATGGAAGTAACTTTCAACAAAACAAGGAATATTGCAAATGAGACTACAAAATGAAATGATGATTGCCATTGTTGAGGAGCCTTGACTCCGTTTGGGCTTATTGTTCTTTGGAAACTTTTATGGAATACAGACATTTTATTTGGGCATGAACTCTTCAATTTATGTATAGATCATCTGGAGTGAATGTAATGAGCCCTAACTCAATCAGATCTTGCACCTGGTTCTTTAATGCCCTGCAATTTTCAACTGAGTGGCCAGGCGTTCCTGAATGGAACTCGCATCTCGCATCACTATCATATCCTGGTGGAAATTCGACAGGAGGAAGGATCCATTCCCTCAACCCAATCACATAGTGGTTGAGCAACTGAGGTAGCAATTGACCATAAGACATGGGTATTGGGTCAATCTTCCTTTCAGGTTTCTTAGGTCTCTGTTGCCTCTTCTGAGAGAAATTCTATACTTGGTGACGGTTTGAAAACCCAATTTGTTCACGTGTCTTCCTTTTTTGATTTGGCTGAGAAACAATCGAAGACTGGTAAAGTGAAGGGTCGGGAATCCAAGACGATGCATTATGCTTCTGACCTGAAGTAGATCCGACATAGAAGTATGAATCAGCCTTTTCTTCCACCACAATCGGAACTCTATTGCCTTGAACTTTCATACCCTCAGGGGTGAACAAAATCACTTTTGAGTCAATGAGATTTTGAATTCGATACTTCAGTTCCCTACAATTCTTGGTATCATGACCGCGTGCCCCAGAATGGTACTTGCAGCGAGCATTGGCATCATAGTCAAGGGGGAGGTTTTTAGTCACTGGCAAATTGCGTAGCTTAACCAATTGAAGCTCCAGCAAGTGAGGGAGCAACTGAGCATATGGTATCGGAATCGAGTCAAAAACTTTCTCGGGCATCTCAGGTCTTTGTCCATACATTTGGCCTTCCTGATTCATTATAGGAACATGAACCGGTTGACGGGGAGGTTCTGGCGCTTGAGGTTGAAGAAGAACTCCTTGAGGCATCCCATGAATGGAAATAGGTCTTATTGGAGAGGAGAGATCAACAATTTCTGTTGCAGCATCAGGGACAACATCACCTTCCTTTCTTAGTACCCTTTTTAGAGTTTCCATGACCAGACTCACCTGAGTTTTTAACTGACTGTTTTCCTCTTTTAGTGCATCATGATTATGGATTAAGTCTTGCATTTCCAACATAAGATGGCCCATTTGTTCCCTCATCTCATCCATTTCCTCACGGAGTTGTTCCATAGCTGATCTCGGAGCTTGTGGTGGTGAGAAGTCAAATCTATTGTTGATGTCGAAATCTGGCAAAAAGGGTCCCATAAGTCTCTGGAAGAACCATGAAATGCATGATAGTATGAATGCATGTTTCATTTATGAGAGATCCTAAAGTCTTTTCTCACACTTTTATTTTTTCTTTTCGCTCTTTTCAAATCAAGGATTTATTTTGTATATAATATCTTTTCTCTTTTTTCTTTTCTTCCTTTTTTCCTCTTTTCTATTTCCTTTTTCTCCTTTTTTTTTGAAATAGACTTTAGGATCCCCCATAAATGAAGTGGATAAAGCAATGATGTTATGCAATGCAACAACATGGGGTCAACGGTCCATATAATCTTAGTAACCACTGTACAATCCTCTGAATGACTGATATAGGTCGGATGTCATGAGATCAAAGGTCCGGCATAGGCATCACGGAACCATAGTAACAATAGTCACCAACAAAACTGAATAGTCACCAACGGTACCTGTCATGTATATCCCTCCCCACTCACAGGTGAATCTAGGTCAGGGTAGGTCAAAAAAGCCAACAGAGGATTGAAAGTAGGCGTAATCATACGATATTGCCTCTTTCAACCAAGCTCTGCCCGTGGATACATGATCGGAGCAATCAGACATACGTCTTCTATCCGTCATGGCCACTCTATTCCTAGTTCCTAAGGTATCACTCTGGCCTGGGTATTGGGCCTTTTACCTCATAGGACATCCCACCCAACCTGCAAACAGAGAAAATATGTGGTCCCCACGGGGACCCATAATATAGTCCAGATGCATGCGAAAAGCAAACATGATATGCAAGCAGGAAATAAACATGGTATTCAAGCATATATACAAATGATGCAAACACATAAACAAATAAATAAACACCCAATAAAAGAAACAAACAAAGGCTGGGATCGACTTGCTTAGGTAATCCCCAGCAGAGGCGCCAGCTGTCGCACGCTCGCGAAAAAATGAACAGAGTCGCCACCAATATATTTATCCCATAAGGGAAAGGAATATCAGAAAACCTAACAAAGGAAGGAACAGGGTCTTGCGACCAGAGAATCTAGGTACGGGAGTCGGTTACACAAGGGGAAGGTATTAGCACCCCTCGCGCCCATCGTACTCGATGGTATCCACCTATGTTTGTTTCTATCTAAAGGGTGTGTACTATGTCTATGTCTATATGTGAATGAATGCAAAATGTAGGGAAAATAAAGAATTGTACTCGCACGGGCCCTACCCCGCTGCCTACGTATCCTTTTCAAGAATCAGAGTTACCGTAGCTCGGCTCACGATTTTCTGTTTGCTTTTGTGTTTTTTAGTTGGGCGGAGTTAACGTTCGCGCTCTTGCATAAGGGGTTGCCTACGATGCGTACGAGCGGAAATAACAATGCCCTTAGGTGCCAACGAGGCAAAAGAAAAAGAAATGATTGGTTTGTGTCTTTTAGGGTAGATGAGTGATGAACAGTTCCCAATACCGGGCCACTCACCACTTTCTCTACTTTATTTTAATTTGAACCATTGTTAGGTGTTTTAAGTGTTTTTGGTTGGGTATTTTTTAAGGGGAATTTGTTTGCGATTCGAATCACATAAAAGTGTATAACGGTAGAGAAACAGATTAGGGAATGGATCCCACTCATCTCTCTTCCGTTATATAGTGTTCGAGAAACAGATTAGGGAATGAATCCCACTCATTTCTCTCCCACTAAGTGATTAAGAAACAGATTAGGGAATAAATCCCACTCATTTCTTACTCACTATTAGTAAAGAGTGATTCGCGTCTTCTGTTTATTAAGTATTTTAAAAGTTGAAAGAAAAAAGGATGCAATGGGGAACTATTTCCAAATTCTAATCTAAGTTGTCTATACAAGGGAATCAAAATAATAAAAGCTATACAATTTACTAAAAGAAACTACACATGGAATATGTAAAGGGAAGTCAATATACGGAAAATAAAATTGAGAACTATGACGAGTAAATGGTATTCACAAACACACATATATCGATTAAATCTATACAAAAAAATCAAGACTAAAAAATGAATTCCTAAGTCTATTAAAGGATTATTTACAAGGAAATATTAAAACAAAGAAATTCAAATATATTGTGAAGAGAAGATTTATTAAAAGGATTAAAACAATTAAGAAAAATTAACAAAAATCAAGACAATTATTTACACACCCTAAAATCTCTAAAACAATTTTTATATATTTTTATTTGGTGAGAAAAAAGAATTATGAGCTAAAAGTAAAAAGGAAACAAAATTAAAATAAAATCTACTATCTAGACAGAAGGTGGGTGCAACAGTAGTTTTCCTATGAACTAAAATCAAATAAATGCAATCTGGGCCCAAAACGGAGGGGGTGGCAAGAGCAGTATCACTCAGAGGCCCAGTCCAGAAGGGTGGTGCATTAGAGGAGCAAGGGTGCAATCAGGGAATTTTATAGCCCTAATTCGCGCGGCCCAAATCATCATCTATTCAGCCTGCATTTCATTTTTATTCCATTTATTCTTCACTTTGTTTTTATTATTTCAGCATGTGTATTAACTTAGACTATGGTTTTTTTATGCATGCAACGTATACAAACAAATGCACACATGCAAGTCAATTGGTCGTGGTGGAATTTAAGTTAGAAGAAGACAAAAAACAAAACCCAGCTAATCACGTCTAGCCACGTCACTTCCCAATGATTGAAATAAAATGAGTTTGCAAGGATGTGGGAGGGGGAACCATTCAGAACGTGCCATGTAACCAACAGAAGAGGAAAACATTAAAGCAAAACGCAGACGCCGGAGATAACTCCGGTCGTCTTCTCCGGCAAGCAACACCACCGGCGCCGGACCAAAATGCCCAGAAACAAAACCAAGGGCCACCATCCCACTCGAAATTTCGCGTAGGTTCTGAATCCGAGCTTAGTTTTCATCAATTCTCCCTCTATCATCCTAACTGTGGCCTCTTTTAAAACCCGAACATAGACTAATCTTCACCAAAACGCAGTCTGAACGTATCAATCAATTCGCTTTCATACTCAGGATTCAGAAGCATAATCAAAACGTTCGAATGACTCATATTTCGTACAAGCAGAATCGAGGCTCAAGACTCATATTAAACTTCATACAAAGTCCACATACAGCAACGCACAAAGACTATATACAGATGCTAATGATCTATCATGATTTTGAAGGTGGAGGGATTTAAGGCTTGCCTGGAGAGTCTTGAATTGTCAAGAACAGAGAAGCTTCCACGGTAGATCTTTGTATGAGATGGCGACGGTGATGGCCTGCTTATCTCAGAAGTCTCTACCACCTTTGATGAAATTGGATCCAGATATGATGAAGAGGTGATGTTGATGATGATGTCAATGGAGATTCAAGGGAGGCTCGTGGTAGAAATGAAGGGAGAAGATGATGGAGCTCTGTGAAGTTCAATGGAGGATGATGAAGGTGATGAATGATGATGATTGGAGGAGGTTGAGAATATGGGAATGAAGGTTATGGTGGTTGAAGGTGGTTAGAGTTTGTTACAAAGTTGTAACAAACTTCTTATGGAGAGAAGGAGAGAAAGTAGCGAGAGTGATGGAAGCTGAGAGAGAAAAGAGAGGGAAGAGAATGAGAGTGTGGAAACTGAAAAAAAACGGTGAGTCCCCTCGATTTGTGAAGTGGGGTTCACTTATATAGCAAGTGAGGTTGCATGGTTTTGTGGTGGAGTGTTGCATATAGGATCTTTTCATGTTACTTTTCACATGTGCAGTAAATTGCCTGGCAATTGTAGTAGTGAGTGTGCATGAATATTATGGCAATGGTTGGTTATGGGAAATGGTAGAAGCTTGGACCAAGTTTCACACACCTGACTTTTAACTCTTGTACCTATCTCCATACTTGACCAAATGGACTCATTATTGGCCCCTTGTAAAGAGGATGCATGGTATAGCAAGTTTCATGTTGGTGATGTTGTGAATTATTGCTTGGAATTAGGAGAGAATGACTTGGGAAGATGATACATTGTTGCTACATATGACTCACGCGCGTCTGACTGGGATTTGGCCTCATGTTTTGGTCGAAATACAACTTGGTCAGGGTACAACTTTGAAGCTTCATAATCTTCTCAATACATGCTCAATCATCACACCCCTTAGCTTAATAGAAAGAGGGCATGGAAAGGAGTAATTTGAGACCTAGTTTGAACCAAATGGAGCTTTGTAGAATCTCTTAATCAAGCTTACATTACGCTCACCTCATGTATGCCAAAATGCACGCTCGTGACCTAGATCCTGACCTAGCCAGATGTTCAACCAAGACTTTGCGAAACAATGACTTTAGATGATCATAAATGATTCATACTTTGTCCAAATGACTTATTTCTTGGCTTGTTATGAAGAGGACATGGAGCAGAAGAGAATGGGACCAAGCTTGAATCCATAGCATTTTTGTAAAACTCTAAAATCAATATAACATCTGGCGCACCAAGTGTTTGATGGAATGCCTATGCGTGACCTGGTCCATGACCTGGATTGTGACTTGTAATCTATAATGATTTCCAAACTTCCAATGATCATATCTTTTGATCCAAGCATCAAATGGAAAAGTGTCCAACTACAAAGTTGTTCTCCTCCACGAGGGGAACAACTTTGATGTTGTAAATTTCTCCAAAAAATGCCATTTGCCACGTGTAACTTGGTGATGAAGTGGACTACTCATTAAACTCCAAAGGTCTCAAAATTTTTCTAAGTATAAAAACTTTCCCTTTTTTTGATATTTTTCTATTTTTCGCGATTTTTGTCAAACTTCTGATTTTATCCATTCTTTGACTTTTCTTGACCGATTTTCCACCAAAAGTCAACATTTGAGTGATTGACCTGATTTTGACCCAAAAGTCAACTGTTCTGATTTTTCTCCGATCTTAATGATATTCCCAATTAATCAGCTTCTAACCAATGGAAATCAACTGAACGCCTCCACATGGTCATCATACCATCTCCTTTCATAAGATCAACTATTGATCAGTGTGTTGACTAAAAAGTCAACTGCGTTGACTTTGGTCAAGAAACCCTAGCTCAGGATTATCAGATGAACAGCAAGCTTGTACTTTCTAATCAATGCCTTGAGTTGAAAGTGAAAGAGCCCTGATTCAAGGATGCCCTTGTTAGAACAAGATTTGTTCTGATCAATATTCTTAGTTTTGATGATAACAAGGATATGAATTTTGTGTGAGATAATGTGGTACTCTAATACATTGCAATTTCCCTTTCAGGAAATATATAAAGAGTATGCACAAATCAGCGCTCAGAAGCTTTGTCTCAGAAGGTTCAGCATGCAACATCAGAAGATGGTCAAGGCAGAATCAGAACATGGGTCTATGGAAGCATCAGAAGAACTTGAGATCAGAAGCAGAAGCACTGAAGTTCTCATGGTATCACGCTCAGAAGCACTTCAAGGTCAGAAGACAAGAAGATGCTATGCACCAAGCTGTTTGACTCTGATGATATTCAAATATTATATACACAAACATCAGATCAGAAGAAAGTACAGGTGGCAGGCTACGCTGACTGACAAAAGGAACGTTGGAAGCTATTAAAGGCAACGTCAGTAGACACAGCGTGAACAAGGCTCGAGGTAGTTGACAAAAGCGTGAAACATTAAATGCAATGCTGTACGGAATAGGCAAAGCATTAAATGCTCCCAACGGTCATCTTCTCAAAGTGCCTATAAATATGAAGTTCTGATGAGAAGCAAGGTTGACGAATTGACAAACATTTAACTTGCTGAAACGCTGTTCAAACTCAAAGCTCAGAAACTTCATCTTCATCAAAGCTCACTACATTGCTGTTGTAATATATTAGTGAGATTAAGCTTAAACGTTAAGAGGAATATCACTGTTGTGATTATAGCTTTTCAGAAGCATTGTAAAACTCTTATTTGATTACATTAATTTGTAAGTAACTAGAGTGATCAAGTGTCGATCAGGATACTCTAGGAAGTCTTAGCTTGTGTCTAAGCAGTTGTAATTAGAGTGATCACGTGGTGGTCAGGATACTCTAAGAAAGTCTTAGCTTGTGTCTAAGCATTTGTTCCTAGAGTGATCAGGTTGTGATCAGGATACTCTAGAAGACTTAGTCGTGGGCTAAGTGGAAAACCATTGTAATCTGTTGCAATTAGTGGATTAAATCCTCAGGTGAGGTAAATCACTCCGGGGGGGTGGACTGGAGTAGTTTAGTTAACAACGAAACAGGATAAAAATAACTGTGCAATTTGTTTTTATCGTTCAAGTTTTTAGACTACACTTATTCAAACCCCCCCTTTCTAAGTGTTTATCTATCCTTCAATTGGCATCAGAGCGCCGGTTCTAAGGTGCAAGCACTTAACCGTGTTTAGAAAAGATTCAGGAAGAGAAAAACGCTTCAGTAAAAGATGGCTGGTGAAGTTCAAACAAATCCAACTGCATCTACATCTGGCTCTGCTGAGCAATACAATGGTAACAATGGTTACACTAGACCACCAGTATTCGATGGTGAAAACTTTGAATATTGGAAAGATAAACTGGAAAGTTACTTTCTTGGTCTGGATGCTGATCTATGGGATCTTCTAATGGATGGTTACAAACATCCAGTGAAAGCCAGTGGCGTAAGGCTTACAAGGCAAGAAATGACTGATGATCAAAAGAAAGAATTCAAGAATCATCATAAATGTAGGGCTGTTTTGTTGAATGCTATCTCTCATGCTGAGTATGAGAAGATATCTAACAGGGAAACTGCCCATGATATATATGAGTCATTAAAAATGACCCATGAAGGAAATGCTCAAGTCAAGGAGACTAAAGCTCTTGCTCTAATCCAGAAATATGAAGCTTTCAAGATGGAGGATGATGAAGATATTGAGAAGATGTTCTCAAGATTTCAAACTCTAACTGCTGGACTGAGAGTTCTGGATAAAGGCTACACCAAGGCTGATCATGTAAAGAAGATTATCAGAAGCTTACCCCGAAGATGGGGTCCAATGGTGACTGCATTCAAGATTGCCAAGAATCTGAATGAAGTTTCTTTGGAAGAGCTTATCAGTGCCTTGAGAAGCCATGAAATAGAGCTGGACGCAAATGAGCCTCAGAAGAAAGGTAAGTCTATTGCATTAAAATCTAATGTTAAAAAATGCACTAACGCTTTTCAGGCTAGAGAAGAAGATCCTGAAGAATCAGAATCTGAAGAAGAAGATGAACTGTCCATGATCTCCAGAAGGGTAAACCATCTTTGGAAGAGCAAGCAAAGGAAGTTCAGAGGCTTCAGAAGTTCAAAGAGATTTGAACGAGGAGAATCTTCTGGTGACAAAAGATCTGACAAGAAGAAGGCTGTCTGCTATGAGTGCAATGAGCCTGGACATTACAAGAACGAGTGTCCAAAACTTCAGAAGGAGAATCCCAAGAAGAAGTTTCATAAGAAGAAAGGTCTTATGGCAACATGGGATGATTCTGAATCAGAATCAGAATCAGACTCTGAAGGAGAGCAAGCCAACTTTGCGCTGATGGCTACAGAAGATGATGGATCAGAATCTACATCAGAATCAGATTCTGAAGAGGTATTTTCTGAACTATCTAGAGAAGAGTTAGTTTCTAGTTTAACAGAACTTCTGGAACTCAAGGCTCATCTTGTAACACCCCTTACTAACCCCGCGGCAATTTAAAACAATTATTCAGAGTACATGAAATAAGGGTGCCACAATTCATAATAAATAAACATCATTCAGTCATGTCATGCATTCACTGAGGTAATCATCATAATTTAAAACGGTTCATGTTAACACAGCGGAAATTTATCAAAAACGGACTAAGTTTAACATCTTCAAAACTTATCCTTCAAAACATCAAAACATAACTAGAGTCATAATCATAAACTCTAAACAATCGCGTCCCCAGTGTTACAACTATCAGAGCATGACACCTGACGCTACTAAAACACTGACTCATGAGCTAATCCTCACCGAGTCGAACAGCCGCTATCCTCAATCTGAAAATGACAACATGTAAGGGTGAGTCTCATCATAATTAACAAATGTTATAAGGTTATAAAGCCATAACACATCACAGTTGTATCATTCACCCAATTGTTTCATAAACAGACATTCACAACAAGCAAACCAAAATCAATACATCATTAATATTTACAACACTGGAATACATCCAATCATGTTATAAATTATGCATATGTATGAACTGACACTATGCATGTGGTACCAATCATCATCAAATGGGAATAACCCATGACCGATCCAACATCGTCCAAGATACGGCCCTGACAGCACAGATTCCACACAATGGGAATCATGCCCTTCACTGATCCAACACACCCTTATGGATACAGTATCATCAATGAACATGAATGAATGCAACATATATAACATACTTCTACTATCATCATCATCAATCATCAACATCATCATCATCATTCAAGTATGTTCATATATATTAACATCATTCAATTACAATTCCATAATCATCATACACAAAACATACACGTATTTGCATCAATCTTCATACTCAACAAGAATAGCATACATGTATTTTCATCATTCTAAAAATCAATCAATCATCATCATATAGATTATCCTACAAGGTTCGTTTAGCTCAAAACGGCGCATCAAACGGACCAACGGTTAAAAAGTTATGCATCTTGAACCTTTTTAAAGTATCTCAAAACACCAACAGCACGCGGCGCCATCGCCCGTTCGCGGCGCGCACTGAGCGTCCCAAAATTCATTGGCTCTCTGCCAAGCTGTTCGCGGTGCAAACATCCACACGCGGTGCGAAACGAGAAAAAATGTTACGCCTTCGCGACGCGAACACAGGTACGCGGCGCGACCTGAGCGTATCACAACTTCCTGGCATTCTGCCCACCTGTTCGCGGCGCCACCGAGTGCACGCGGCGCGAACCGGTAATTTCAGAAACCCCAACCTGCAGAAAACAGCATTCTATGCATTCCAAACACACCCAAACCATACCAGTACGAACCTAGAGAAATAGAATGCACAAACAACACAAAATACGTCTCATAATACACCAATTACACATCAATTGAGACCATAACAACGCAGACATCATGGATTCAAACATAGAGATCAAACATCATACAATTGACTCAATCCCTAAACCTATCATATGACTCAATCGACTCGAATTCCACATCTATTCAGTATTATCAACCCTTAACCCGATAATAGATGATAATCAGATAAGTCCCCCCTTACCTTAGACAAATTCTTGATTCTTGGTCTCTCCCTCTACCGTTCTCCTTCACGTTCCTCGTTCCTCAGACTTCTGTTCTTTCACGTTCTTTCTTTCTTCCCAATTCCAATTATTTTATGAAAATAATAATAATATTAGTAAAGGGCCTTCCTATATCACACCTCCCCCCCCTTTTACTATTTCTCACATGGCCCAAATGCCATAAACCATTATTTATTTATTATTTTCACAAAATCCTTAATAATTCTAATTATTAATTCAATATTCTTGATTAAATTAATATTAAAATTATACGGGCGTTACAACTCTCCCCCACTAAAAGAGTTTTCGTCCTCGAAAACATACCTCAGGTAAAGAGCTCGTATAAGAGTCCTTCACCTAACTCTCCAGCTCCCAATTAACATTACCATTAGTCAACCCCCAAAGATCCATCTGACATAACCAACAGGAAACATGTTTCATACATTCAAATCCCCGTTCTTACGTCGCCTTTGACTATCCAAAAGTATACCACTCGCTATAGCTCCAAAAGGTTAACAACAACAGAACATTGAGGTACAACCTATACAATACGCTCAACAGCCGAGTAATACAATTACACGATCTATAGTATGATCACACTGATCAACACTGCAGTAATGCATACCATCTACCAACATACCAACCTTAGACATACTCTTCCCTCTGAGCGGTGAAATAATACTTACACTTTTCACCAACCGCTTCCTTCAAGAAACTCAAGACTCATATTCCTATACCATTGAATTCCAATTATCTGACTCCTCTTAAGTCAAGCCATCGATTATCCAACACTTTACATTCCGTTTTTCCGCACTACTCTGATTACTGATCACAATCATCTATACCAAATAGATTTCGGAGTTTCACCCGATTCCGACTCTCTTTACTCATTCGTCCAAGAGTCATCCTTCATCATTCATGGTACCAATTTACCACTCAGTAATACTTACTCGCACTAAAAAAACAAATTCCTGAGTTACTACATCTATTAAACATTCTCACCATCGGAACGAGTACGCACAAGTAGTTATAATCACACTCATCAGTCTCGATATACCATTGCTTACATAATAGCTCAAACTGAATCCCACTCTTCTTTAAGAATTAAATCCACTTCGTCCTTCATAGAGTGTAATTACTCATTATATCTGGAATTTACAATATCACCTTAATAACAACACAAAATTATTACAGCATCATATAGTATCAACTCTTCGTTTTAATTTCGTCGAATACATACTCGTTAACTACGTACAACCGTATTAACATATTCATCATCTCGGCAATTATTCAAAAGAGTTATAATTCTTCGACACGACATCCTTACATCCACTGGAATTTAAATCCAACATACAGATCAAGACATATTCTCTATGTAGGCTTCCGACGTATTAATTCCTCACTTGCCACAAGTAGTACTCATAACACTACTCTACATCACACTTTCGCTGCGCGACTCTGATTACCCGTCTTAAGTCATCATCCACTATGTTGCACTCTTTCATATTCACTTCTTCATAAGTTCACACAACATAGTGAGTGATTATTCTCACGGCTTAGCATTCATCACATCTTATACCATTAAGGTAACAAAACAAGCTCATCTCATCTATATGATTCCATCTACTACCAACAAGAGATTTAGGGTGATCAAGTCCTAAATTTGTCAATATTAGTTGAAAATCATATTTAAGCATAAACCGTCGTTACTACATAACAGTGTCCATTTCCGAGTTTGCACCCAACTCATTAACATCGTCATAGTCTAATAATTCACTACGGTGTCCTTCTAGAATATCCTTCTGAAGCTCAAAACATCAGTTACACAAATCCAATCACTCAACCTCCTTACATCGTTTTCGTCGATTCTGAATTCACCGCCTTTACTTTGGTAATTCAAAGTCAACCTATCGATCAACTCAACATCATCTTTCTGACCTTCTCTAATCTCGTCAAGAATACCACTAGTCATCTTCTAGCATACTCAATCTAACACTATTAGGAGTGCCTTCACATACTAACTCAAGTCTCTAAATTGTCCAATTAAATCCAACTCATTCATCATTAGCACCGACATTTTAAAGACTTCTTACGCAACACAATAGCACAAAATTTTTCTCATTAGGATGGTAATTCAACCAAAATCCTAATCCTAAAAAAAATATACTCTAATCATCTCTACTGCCTCATATTAAGCCCTTTCTGATCAAAGAGGTACTTCAACTCTTATGATCACTAAACACTTCGAATTTTGAACCATACGATTAACCTGCAAGACCAAGACATTCATAACTCGTGGTTTTAATCCAAATTCTATTACATCCTTCACGTCCAAATATCATCCCACTCGGAATCTCAACAAAGTCTTCCTCACGTCAACAAATGTTAGAAATTCCCTACAATTCTTCTTTTATACTTATCGTTAATTTGCCATCACAAATACGATTCCAAGGGTTCTAAAGTTTACTTCACCTTTACTACTAATTTACTCATTCACTAAAATCCATCGGTATTCAAATCATCTTTGTGACCGAACATCTCGTCGACTTATTCATCAACAACATGTTCTACTCCATGCCGTTTCAAACAATCGCGGTAGTAGGCATTCTTATTCAACAATTTTCACGCTCCCATAACCAACTTCAGAACCTTTCCTCATAGGGTCACTCTACTGTATTTATAACTCTCCCATAAGGTAGAACATAATTTCACCTCTTCGTAGGCTCAAACGGCACATTAATCCGACACTCGGAACTCAAGATATGGATCTTCCAACATCATCCAAAATGCAACATCGACATCATGCAGCGACGCTCTATACGGTATTCCCAAAACTCTTCAAATGGTACATTCAATTCTTAAATTTACTCCTCAACAAACCTTCTAATTATTCCTTCGATCCATTCAACACTGACACTGACATCCCGTGCAGTACCAATAAACAAGTCTAGTTATAAGAACAAGAGTAACCGTAACTTCACCTCTTTCCAATGTCATCATGTCACAATTAAATATGTTACAGCTGCTGCAACTATTTTTATAACAAAGTTCATCTCGTCAGCTTCCCGACGGTTCAAACGGAACTCAATTCGGATGTCCAGAACTCCAGTTATGAATTTTCGAAGTTCCGCAGCTATTCAACAATTTTCCTGCGTTTTTCTTACGAAAGTCTCACTCCAAAACTCATTCTCCTCAACCCTATCACATTCCAAACAGCCCCTTATCGTACCTCTTCACTTCCAAACATTCTTATGACTTGAGCAACACATCCTATCGCCAAAGTGCGATTTCTGGAACATTACGGCAGCAATCCTCTTTGCAAACTTGCAGCTGAATCTCTTCCAAGACGTAAAGCTACTCAACTGACATCTTCGCAGTACACCAGTAGAGCTGACACATCGCAACTTTCCAATTTCCTTCTCTTACAATAACTGTCAATTACCTCTAATCATCTTCCTTCAAGATGTTCCAACTCAATTCCCAGTGAAGTCTTAATTCCATGTCACCTTCAACTCGGGAAACAACAAACTCCAACAACGCTCGCACTGTTGCCAACAACCGCCTACCGAATCAATCTTCTTACAACTGAAACATAACCGAGAAGCGAAGTTTCTCCCCCACTTGTTTCAATCCAACACCTGCAACAAACAACCAAGTACCGACAGTGATTCACTCACATGTCGCGTACCAAGGAATAAAATGCCGACAATATACAACTGTCGCGCAACTCAACTGACTCAACAATTGGCCGGACGGACCGACCTGCTCTGATACCACTATTGTAACACCCCTTACTAACCCCGCGGCAATTTAAAACAATTATTCAGAGTACATGAAATAAGGGTGCCACAATTCATAATAAATAAACATCATTCAGTCATGTCATGCATTCACTGAGGTAATCATCATAATTTAAAACGGTTCATGTTAACACAGCGGAAATTTATCAAAAACGGACTAAGTTTAACATCATCAAAACTTATCCTTCAAAACATCAAAACATAACTAGAGTCATAATCATAAACTCTAAACAATCGCGTCCCCAGTGTTACAACTATCAGAGCATGACACCTGACACTACTAAAACACTGACTCATGAGTTAATCCTCACCGAGTCGAACAGCCGCTATCCTCAATCTGAAAATGACAACATGTAAGGGTGAGTCTCATCATAATTAACAAATGTTATAAGGTTATAAAGCCATAACACATCACAGTTGTATCATTCACCCAATTGTTTCATAAACAGACATTCACAACAAGCAAACCAAAATCAATACATCATTAATATTTACAACACTGGAATACATCCAATCATGTTATAAATTATGCATATGTATGAACTGACACTATGCATGTGGTACCAATCATCATCAAATGGGAATAACCCATGACCGATCCAACATCGTCCAAGATACGGCCCTGCCAGCACAGATTCCACACGATGGGAATCATGCCCTTCACTGATCCAACACACCCTTATGGATACAGTATCATCAATGAACATGAATGAATGCAACATATATAACATACTTCTACTATCATCATCATCATCAATCATCAACATCATCATCATCATTCAAGTATGTTCATATATATTAACATCATTCAATTACAATTCCATAATCATCATACACAAAACATACACGTATTTGCATCAATCTTCATACTCAACAAGAATAGCATACATGTATTTTCATCATTCTAAAAACCAATCAATCATCATCATATAGATTATCCTACAAGGTTCGTTTAGCTCAAAACGGCGCATCAAACGGACCAACGGTTAAAAAGTTATGCATCTTGAACCTTTTTAAAGTATCTCAAAACACCAACAGCACGCGGCGCCATCGCCCGTTCGCGGCGCGCACTGAGCGTCCCAAAATTCATTGGCTCTCTGCCAAGCTGTTCGCGGCGCAAACATCCACACGCGGCGCGAAACGAGAAAAAATTTACGCCTTCGCGGCGCGAACACAAGTACGCGGCGCGACCTGAGCGTATTACAACTTCCTGGCATTCTGCCCACCTGTTCACGGCGCCACCCAGTGCACGCGGCGCAAACCGGTAATTTCATAAACCCCAACCTGCAGAAAACAACATTCTATGCATTCCAAACACACCCAAACCATACCAGTACGAACCTAGAGAAATAGAATGCACAAACAACACAAAATACGTCTCATAATACACCAATTACACATAAATTGAGACCATAACAACGCAGACATCATGGATTCAAACATAGAGATCAAACATCATACAATTGACTCAATCCCTAAACCTATCATATGACTCAATCGACCCGAATTCCACATCTATTCAGTATTATCAACCCCTAACCCGATAATAGATGATAATCAGATAAGTCCCCCCTTACCTTAGACAAATTCTTGATTCTTGGTCTCTCCCTCTACCGTTCTCCTTCACGTTCCTCGTTCCTCAGACTTTTGTTCTTTCACGTTCTTTCTTTCTTCCCAATTCCAAATATTTTATGAAAATAATAATAATATTAGTAAAGGGCCTTCCTATATCACACCCCCCTTTTACTATTTCTCACATGGCCTAAATGCCATAAACCATTATTTATTTATTATTTTCACAAAATCCTTAATAATTCTAATTATTAATTCAATATTCTTGATTAAAATTATACGGGCGTTACACATCTTAGTATCAAATACAAAAAGCTGAAGAAGCAGTTTGAATTTGAAACTAAGAAACTGGAAGTGGAAAATTCTGAACTAAAGGAAAAAGTTTTAAATCTACCCAAAGATAGTGGATCTCCTTCTGAAACAGAAAAATCCATTCCTAGCATGAATCATATTCTGAAAGAATATAACTCGAGCTTCAGAAAGTTCTTATCTAGAAGTATTGGCAGAAGTCATCTTGCTTCTATGATATATGGTGTTTCTGGAAACAGAAGGTTTGGTTTTGGCTATGAGGGTGATACCTCACATAAATTTGAACCTATTGATAATCTGAAGATCACATACAAGCCATTGTATGATCAGTTCAAATATGGCCATGCTCATGATATTAGGCTCACTTCACATGCACAGAAGTTTAACATTGTTCACACCAAGAAGCATGTGACACATCCTAAGAAATATCATGCTGACAAACCTAAAGAATATCATGCTGTTCCTCCTGTTAAATATTTTGCTAAACCCAAGTTCAATCAGAACTTGAGGAGAACTAACAAGAAAGGACCCAAGAAATTGTGGGTACCTAAGGAGAAGATAATTTCTGTTGCAGATATCCTTGGCGGCAAAGAGGACAAAAAGCAAAATGTCATGGTACCTGGACTCTGGGTGCTCGCGACACATGATGGGAAGAAGGTCTACATTCCAAGACCTGGTGCTTAAACCAGGTGGAGAAGTCAAGTTTGGAGGAGATCAGAAGGGCAAAATCATTGGCTCTGGAACCATAAGTCTTGGTAACTCTCCTTCCATAACTAATGTACTTCTTGTAGAAGGATTAACGCATAACTTATTGTCCATAAGTCAATTAAGTGACAATGGTTATGATATAATCTTCAATCAAAAGTCTTGCAAGGCTGTAAGTCAGAAGGATGGCTCAATCCTATTTACAGGCAAGAGAAAGAACAACATTTATAAGATTGATCTTTCTGATCTTGAGAAGCAGAAGGTGATTTGTCTTATGTCTGTTTCTGAGGAGCAATGGGTCTGGCACAGAAGATTAGGACATGCTAGTTTGAGAAAGATTTCTCAGATTAACAAACTAAATCTGGTCAGAGGACTCCCAAATCTGAAATACAAATCAGATGCTCTTTGTGAAGCATGTCACAAGTGCAAGTTCTACAGACCTGCATTCAAGTCTAAGAATGTTGTCTCTTCCTCAAAGCCGTTAGAACTCTTGCACATTGATCTGTTTGGCCCAGTCAAAACAGCATCTGTCAGAGGGAAGAAATATGGATTAGTCATCGTAGATGATTATAGCCGCTGGACATGGGTAAAGTTCTTAAAACACAAGGATGAGTCTCATTCAGTGTTCTTTGAATTCTGCACTCAGATCCAATCTGAGAAAGAGTGTAAAATCATAAAGGTTAGAAGTGATCATGGTGGCGAATTTGAGAACAGATTCTTTGAGGAGTTCTTCAAAGAAAATGGTATTGCCCATGATTTCTCTTGTCCTAGAACTCCACAACAAAATGGAGTTGTAGAGCGAAAGAATAGGACTCTACAAGAAATGGCCAGAACCATGATCAATGAAACCAATATGGCTAAGCATTTCTGGGCAGAAGCAATAAACACTGCGTGTTATATTCAGAATAGAATCTCTATCAGACCTATTCTAAATAAAACTCCTTATGAATTGTGGAAGAACAGAAAGCCCAACATTTCATATTTCCATCCTTTTGGATGTGTATGTTTTATTCTGAATACTAAAGATCATCTTGGTAAGTTTGATTCTAAAGCACAAAAGTGTTTCCTTCTTGGATATTCTGAACGCTCTAAAGGCTACAGAGTGTACAATACTAAAACATTGATTGTAGAAGAATCAACCAATATCAGGTTTTATGATAAGCTTGGTCTTGAAAAACCAAAGCAGTTTGAGAATTTTGCAGATTGTGATATTGATATATCAGAAGCAGAAGAACCAAGAAGCAAAGCTGCAGAAGCTGGCAGTCTCAGAAGCAATGGATCAGAAGATCAAGTTGCTGCATCTTTAGAGAATCTCAGGATTTCTGAAGAGCCAACAGTCAGAAGATCACCTAGACTTGCCTCAGCTCATTCAGAAGATGTGATCCTTGGAAAGAAAGATGATCCTATCAGAACAAGATCATCTCTTAAGAATGACAATCAGAAGAAGTGATCAGAATCAGAAGGCGTAAAGTCTATTCAAAATTTTAAAGCTGTCATCTATTTTCGGATGGTGAACGCGTGTCTGTACGGTTAGTACAAAGCGTGCAGTTGAAAAGACGCCGACCTAGGTAACTGTGTTAAATCATTTCATTTACCGTGTTCTCTCTCCTAGTGTCATTTCTCATTAAATGCATAATGATTTCTTTATTTTCAAATCATTAAAATAACCCGCTTCATCTTCATTCTCTCTTTTTCTCTCTTTCTCTCTCTTTTGTGCATCCCCTTCGTTGCATTTTTTTTCAAACCCTAGTTTTTGATTTGATCTCAGAGCATAATCATCATGAACTCATCTTCTTGTTCATCAAATTCAAAAGAAAGGCTCACTTCTACACAGATCCTTCTACGCAAATATGAGTATGCTCCATTGAAAACATGCTTAATACCCACGGGAGAACTGGAAGTTCTATGTGAATCTGCTGTGGACATCAACAACCTAAAAGCAAATGGCTTTAAGTGTGATGCAAGAATCTTTGAGCAAGGATGGTCTAAATATCTTGATAGATTGGTCGGTCCAATTTATCCTGAACTTGTGAAGGATTTCTGGGTACATGCAACGGTTACCCCAACTGCCATCATTTCATTCGTGCTAGGGCATGAAGTGGTTATCACTGAAAAGCTCATCAGGAAGCTGTACAATCTGAATGATGAAGAAGGTTGGTCTGGTTTTCGACATGCAACAGTTGACTGGTCTAAAGTTGAACAACAAATCTCTCTGACCTTTGGAATTGACTCTAATAACACGGGCACCTTAAGGTCGTTTTATAAAGTATGGGCTGAGATTATTCTGGGTTCCCTTCACCATAGAAAGAGGATGCTCTCCTCCTCCTACATCAGTCCGGATCACAAGTATACTCTTTTCTGCATTGGCAAAAAGACTGAGATCAACATCTCTCATATTCTGTTTGAGAATCTGAAGACTTCTATCTTTGAATCAAGAGAAGACGAAAGGGCGAAGTACCCTCATACTCCAAGAATGACTATTCCTTTTGGAAGAATGATTTCAGACATTCTGATTGAAAGCAAAGTGCTGGACTCCATCAGAAAACTCAATGCGTCCCATTTTCTTGGAGTAGTTCAAGGTCCCATTTTCAATGGTGTGGATTTGTTCAGACTGGAACTCATTCAAAATGTACTTTCTGTGTGCACAAGCTTTCCTGACATTCTGTCAAGAAGAGTTGCTGTTGAAGGTTTTGCCTCCTTGTTTCAAAAAGAACTGCATCAGGTTGTCAAGCTTTACCTGGAAGATTGTGTTAGGAAGCAATCAGATATTGATCCTGCTTGGATCCGTGGCAGAGTACTTCCGTCCAAGGCTGATCTTCTGAAAAAGGATCAGAAGGAACTAAAGGCTAGGCTAATAAGAAAAGCCCGAGAAGATGAGGTTAAGAAAGCCAAGAAGTTGAGAGTCACCTTTGATCCTGACAAGGTGGACTCTGAAGAACGAAGGGAGAAAAGGATCAGAGATTCCTTTCGCAGAACCAGATCTTCTTCTTCTGTACAAATCTCCAGGCAGGTTTTTACTCCACCTCCTTCTATCCCTAAACCATCTCTCCAATCACCTCCATCTGAACCAAAAGAAAACTTCACTTTACCAAATCCCTCTCCATCATCTTTCTCCTCTCCCATTCTAAACCCCACACCTCTAAGTATTCTTCCCCCAACTCCTTCTGATAAATCTTTCTCACCAATTCCCTTTACAAATACTCCATCCTCTTCTCAACCTATCCTTTCTGATATTCCACCCTCATCAATCATTCTCTCAGATATCCCTTCTTCCTCATCCACCGCACCTCCACCTTCGATATCCCATCCCTTACCTACCAGAAAATCCAAACCCTACTGTCTTCTCTACCCTGACTACAAATTCACCTTCAATCCGCCTGAACCTGAACCCTACACCTACCTAGAACTTTTCAGACATTAAGTGATTAGCATTCTAGACCTTCTGAAGGATGCCTTTCTAAATGGTCTGGATGATGTTTCTACAAGAAATCTCTGGAAAAGATTTCGCAAGGATTTTCAAGTAGAAGCAATGGGAGTATAGAAAAGACTAGTGGCTGCTGCCCCTGGTTACCCTGGTTACCTTCTGGAGGGTGATAATGGTATATACTACCATCCTCTCAGAAATTGTGTTGCTGCTGAGGAGAAGCAGTTTGTGGATGAATTGGAAGAAGCAAGACTGGCTGCTGCATTGGAAGCTAATCCTTGCAGCGAAATTGTGGTCTGGATACCTCAATATCCTGTTCTACTTAGGGATTTCAAGGCCCTCTTTGAATTTCTGAGGGAAAACCCTTCTAAGGAAGACCCAAGCTTGGTCATTTCAGAAGTTGTTGACCCACCAGAAGTTGAAGGTCCTTCTGCCCCCAGGAATCTAGCTGACATTCTTCAGGCACTTGAGAATGGAGATTCTGAGATTCTAGCTGCAGAATAATAAGATTCCTCTATGCAAGAAGCAGATGTAGAAGATCATGTTACTGAATCAGTTCCCGTTGAGGAAATCCCTGCAAATGATCTATCAATGGAAGCTACAGATCACAATGCCATCCCGTTGGATAGAAGCTGTGAAGCTTCTTCTGATGAACCTTCCCGTCTTGCAAGGACTCTGGAAGTTCTTCAGAAGAACCCGGATGAGCAAAGCTCAGTCAATGCTAAGTTTAGAGCTTTCATAGAGAAGCAGAATGAGCACAACAATGGGGTTCAAGAGATGCTGGCCAAGATCTTGTCAAGGCTAGGGTCATCTTAGATTGAGTCTTAGTTGTTTTGTTTTTTCTTTTGCTGCATCTGTTTTGTGCATCTTGTATTCCTTCTCTTCGTGTACTTCTGTACTTGTCTGTTTAAACTTCAATGAAAATCATCTTTTATGTTTCTTTTTGTTTTTATCTGAATCTTTTATGTTTTTGATGATATGACAAAAAAAGGGGGAGAAATATGTGATAAATGATTTGATTTAATCAGTTGCTTTACTAACAGAACTTGCAAAGTTCTATGCTTTAAGTTGTGTTGTTGCAGGAATCGAAGATTAAAGATCAACATGAGAAGCAACAAGATGAATCAAGCTCTTGGATTCTTGAAGCAAGCTGAGTGCTATGAAGCTTCAGAATCAGAAGCAAGAAGGAAGAATGTTCAGATATTCTGATAATAGAATATGATCTCATTCTGAATGTCTATTTGTTCTGATACATTCTATATGGCTTATATGGCTCTGATACATATTATGTGTTCTGAAACATATTTTATGTTCTGATTCATTCATGCTGACTTTTGTCGTTTAGTTTTGTTCTGTAACATTTCAGGATGTAGAGATGCTCTGGTACATTCAACAATGTTCTGATACAATCTAGCATGAAGTGATGTAAGAAGAAATTCAAGCTCTGAAGCTGTCCGCTGGAAGCAAGAGTCAGAAGCTGTGAATGTTCTGAAGATCAAAGGAACTCAATTTCTGAAGACTGTCCGATGGAAGCAGGAATCAGAAGCTGTGAATGTTCTGAAGATCAAAGAAATTCAAGTTCTGAAGCTGTCCGATGGAAGCAGGAATCGAAGCTGTGAATGTTCTGAGGATCTAAAGAAATTCAATGTTCTGAAGCTGTCCTATGGAAGCAGAAATCAGAAGTCATGAATGTTCTGAAGATCAAGCACTGTGAACGTCTCTACCGAAATAATCAGGGAAGTCTTTTATTTATAAAATTCTTCTAGTATTAATTTCAGGGGGAGATTATTCATCTCAGGGGGAGATTGTTAATCTCAGGGGGAGACATATTCACATGCTTATGCTATAGCTGTGTAATTTGTCTTTAGCCGTCTGCTTTTTCTGATCGCAAATTCATATCATTTATATATGTTTTTGTCATCATCAAAAAGGGGGAGATTGTTAGAACAAGATTTGTTCTGATCAATATTCTTAGTTTTGATGATAACAAGGATATGAGTTTTGTGTGAGATAATGTGGTACTCTAATACATTGCAATTTCCCTTTCAGGAAATATATAAAGAGTATGCACAAATCAGCGCTTAGAAGCTTTGTCTCAGAAGGTTCAGCATGCAACATCAGAACATGGTCTGGCAAGACATCAGAAGATGGTCAAGGCAGAATCAGAACATGGGTCTATGGAAGCATCAGAAGAACTTGAGATCAGAAGCAGAAGCACTGAAGTTCTCATGGTATCACGCTCAGAAGCACTTCAAGGTCAGAAGACAAGAAGATGATATGCACCAAGCTGTTTGACTCTGATGATATTCAAATATTATATACACAAACATCAGATCAGAAGAAAGTACAGGTGGCAGGCTACGCTGACTGACAAAAGGAACGTTGGAAGCTATTAAAGGCAACATCAGTAGACACAGCGTGAACAAGGCTCGAGGTAGTTGACAAAAGCGTGAAACATTAAATGCAATGTTGTACGGAATACGCAAAGCATTAAATGCTCCCAACGGTCATCTTCTCAAAGTGCCTATAAATATGAAGTTCTGATGAGAAGCAAGGTTGACGAATTGACAAACATTTAACTTGCTGAAACGCTGTTCAAACTCAAAGCTCAGAAACTTCATCTTCATCAAAGCTCACTACATTGTTGTTGTAATATATTAGTGAGATTAAGCTTAAACGTTAAGAGAAATATCACTGTTGTGATTATAGCTTTTCAGAAGCATTGTAAAACTCTTATTTGATTACATTAATTTGTAAGTAACTAGAGTGATCAAGTGTTGATCAGGATACTCTAGGAAGTCTTAGCTTGTGTCTAAGCAGTTGTAATTAGAGTGATCACGTGGTGGTCAGGATACTCTAAGAAAGTCTTAGCTTGTGTCTAAGCATTTGTTCCTAGAGTGATCAGGTTGTGATCAGGATACTCTAGAAGACTTAGTCGTGGGCTAAGTGGAAAACCATTGTAATCTGTTGCGATTAGTGGATTAAATCCTCAGGTGAGGTAAATCACTCCGTGGGGGTGGACTGGAGTAGTTTAGTTAACAACGAACCAGGATAAAAATAACTGTGCAATTTGTTTTTATCGTTCAAGTTTTTAGACAACACTTATTCAAACCCACCCTTTCTAAGTGTTTTTCTATCCTTCAGCCCTTAGGAGAATGATGCCACAAGACCAGACCTCAGATCCTTATATTTAATCAGAAGTTCTTTGTGCCAGGAGCTCCTTTTTGGAACGGTAACCATGATATGAATGCATGAATTGGGCCATGACCTAAATGATGTATGTATATGAATTATAAGCCAGATAAATAGGGTAGGACAAATTTGGGGTATGACACCAGCGCTTTTACTAAAGCGCTTTCATACCCCCCCCCCTTTACCAGCACTTTTTCCTCTTCTTTTTTAATGTTGTTTTTACCGAGCCCTATAGCAGCGCTTTTCCTAAAAGCGCTTTCGTAGATGCGCTGCTAAAGGACAAAGTTGGCATAGTGAATTCTTTTAGGCTATGTTTGGGAGTTTGGAGGGGAAGAAAGGGGAGTGCTTTGGAAAATAAGAAGAGTTGGGTCAAATTAATAAAAGGATTTTGGGTAGGAGGATTTTGGAGGGTTTGATTTTATTCATAACACCAAAAACCCCGTAAAATAGAAGAACTCAAAAATTATATTGAAGAAGGGTTTTGGAGGGTTTTGGAAGGCTTACATAAATTATCCAAATATCTTTTAGGTTGTTATACTATTTTGAAAATTAAAATTTTGGTAATGATAATGACTATTTTATCATTCTAAACAAAATCATTTTTTCAAAAAATGTCAAAAAATTTTCTATATTTTTTTAAAAATACGTTTTCGGAAGCCTTCCCTTCCCCTCCCCTCCAAACTCCCAAACATAACCTTAAATATTCAACTGCAAAGATGATTTTAAGATACCATATTATATTGACATGATGATTACAATGAAAATATAGATAATTATGCAGCTTAACAATATCCGTTATCATGTTCTAATCTCCCAATTCAAATTTGTTATTTGAATTTCTTTGATTCTTGTTTCAAAAATGCTTTAGTTAGAATATAGTCTCATATTGTTTTGTTAGAAATAATTTAAATGCTTTGGTTAGAATATAGTCTCATATTGTTTTTGTTAGAAATAATTTGTGTTTATAAAGCTAATACACACATGTTGTAATACTCATATTGGGCTTTGGTTGTACGAGAATTGTTTAAGCCCAGAAAATCTTATTTTAAAACTTTTAATTAACAAAATTTAAAAATATATTACTTTAAATTATTAAATATTAATTCATTTAAAAACATATTAATTAATAATTATTCTAGTCGTCATACCACATCATTAAAAATTATATTTTTATTCCAATTGTTTAAATATTTGATCAAGTTTGAACAAATAAAAACAGAGGGAAGACAGAAACATAGATCAGCAACAATGACATAAAAACACAAAAACTTTCACACAGAAAACCGAAACTTTTCTTCCAATACCTTCTTGGTCATCGGTTCTGTTTAGTTAGGGCAATATTTAGGTTAACTTTTAACTTAACTTTTGCAACCAACTATATAAACTAACTTTAATACAATAAATCAAGGGGATAATTAAAACTTGGTGACCAAGCAACACATGATAATTTATGCAGCTCATTCAGAATCCATGCCTGCTTGAGGAAAAAATAAACTTGAGAGTATATAGTAAGATTGTTTCCACCCAAATAATTAAATAAAATTGCACTGAACTACATTATACCAGAAATTGAATTTTTATTAAAGAAAAAATAGAGAATAATTCTCATGAATGCAAACAATCACAATACTCATGTTCATGATATTGAAATAACAAGTAACTATAACTATAATCTTCTATTATTAATTTTTTTTTAACAGTCTTGAATTTCAACACCAATATGCTGCTAAGCTTCAGCTTTTTCCTGTCACCATGATCATTATCAATAGTATTGATATCACTATTCCTCTTGCTGCATTTATGCGATTTTTCGGGCAAATATTTTGATAAGTCAATATTCTGAGGAGATGAAATTGGTGGCGGAGGAATACCCTTGTTATCTTTTTTGTGTATTCTCATGTGCCCATTCAAAGCCTTTTTAGACTGAAAATCTTTACTGCAAACATTACATGCATGTTTCACTTTCTCAGAATTATCATTGTTGTCACATTGATTCCCTCTTAAAGGTTGTGTGTGTTTAAGATCATAGTACCAAGATGGATATTGAAAAGAACAATATGGAGTACTTTTCTTCCTCATGATGTTGTGTGGAAAGAAAGGAAGATGAACTGGTTTTAGAATAAAGATGTGAAAGGGTTCAAGAATATGATAGGAAATACTGTGTGAAGTTATAGAGAGTGAAGGATGAGTGCATTTATAGTCAATTATATTTGACTTGGTCAAATAATTTTAGATTTGTTTTGTTGAGATAATTTCTCAGGCCATGCAATGTGGAGAGATTTTCGTGAAGCTTTCCAAATCTTTTATACACTAGCATTTATTTTTAAATATACATTGAAAATACAACTTTTATATATATTTAATTATGGACAAAAAATAACAAAAATTATAGTTTCAAAACAAAAGATTAAATTGAAAATAATATCATTAAAAAAATTATAAATATATTTGCTGAAGTAATTTCAAGCTTGTTAAGAAACAATCTAACTAAATCTTTAGATAATTATGACATATAACCAATTAAATCTTTACATAATTAAACCCCAAAATCTCATAAGCTTGTTAATAAGGGACAATAAGTTTATTTTTTAATAATGATTTTTTTTTTTTGGATTCGATTAGCTTTGATTTGATTGTATAAATTATTTTTAATTCTTTTAATTAAAAAAATTGATGATAATTAACACCTTCTCCTGACTTAAAAGAGAGAGAGAGATGAGAAGAAGATTTTGAAAGATATTTTTTTTTCATGAATGAGTGAAAGAAAATTAGCTATATGATGAATGAAACGAGGGAAGTTATGAACAAAAACTGAAGACTAAAAACATTTTGGAGGCCTTGTCCAAATTTTTAAATTCAACTAGTAATAAATAAAATACCTTTTTCTTAATCATCATTTTGTATTCGTTTTGTTTTATTGATTAAAATTAAAGTGTTATTTTTCTATGCTTATGACATTTGCTTTAATCTTATAATTTCGTTAAAGAGTTTGATGGGTCTTGTTCTGGACTGGCCCAATCATCAAAATTGACCCAACGCGTTCTGGCCCAAACACGCGACAGCCTTCCCCGACACATTCCGGGCAAACATCAAGTTGGGACCGAGCACGTTGAATTCGCGTGCTCGGCAACGGCTAGCTCTCCGTGTTTCCTGGCTGCAAATCACGCATAGGCCCTCGCAAGGTGGAATCGACCGTTACAAAATGGTCCCATAAATAGCCCTCTAGTCTCAGAGGGCAAGGTAATCACATTTCAACCCAAAATCTCTCACTTTCTTGGCATCAGAGTGTCTTGCAGGTACAACCCCTTTTTTTCTCTCAACCGTCCCAAAGATCAAGCCTCACAGTTGCTGACCATCTATTCTACTCGGAAAGATCAGGTCTCATTTTATATAAATCTGGAAAAAAAAAAGAAAAGAACTTCATGTTTATACAAGATACTTAAATTGTTTTCACATATTTTCTTAATTATTTTTAATTATGTTTGAATCTAAAAATATATGAGAAAAGAGAACATCGCATTAGAGGGTGTTAGCGAGATTCATTCCATGTGTTTCATATATCTCTTGATGCTATCGTTTTTCATTTATCTCTCTTTACCTCAAACTTATGTGAGTTTACTAAACTTATATTCTACTAATGCGTTGCTTTTCATATGTGAAAATTCTAGTAACTCACACGCGATGTCGTATTGGATGTTATGACATCCACAATTACACTGTATAAAACACTAAAACATAAACACATAAAAACAGTAAAGAACACAGCAAATTATTCACCCAGTTCGGTATACAATAATACCTACTCTGGGGGCTACCAAGCCCGGGAGGGAATCCAATACAAGCAGAATTAATTCGGAGTTAAACTCCCCTGTTTACAACTCCTCACTTAAGACCTACCCAATGTAATTCCAATCTATTCCTATACCTGAGTATCTCCACTCACTCCCCCTCAATCACAGTAGTGATTACAAACAAATATTAAACAAATTTAGAGAGAAGACACACTTCAAAACCTTGATCTGCTTAAAAGCTTCAATCAAGAGACACACACTCGTGCTTAAAAGCTTATAGTAACAAAATACATAAACAACCTATTCCAATATAATCATCAAAAGACAATTGCTTGGAGTACAAGAGACACAACTACAGAACTACGGTTCTTCACAATTAATAAACTTTCTCTCTACGTTCCAAATTAGGATTGCAGTCTTCTTATATGCAGCTCTTGGGCCTCGGGCTTTTCAAGAATCAAATTAGGGTTAACCAAGTTAACCTAATTTACACGTCATCTGGTTGTTACAGAATGTGCTGTCACCGAAATCTTCTAGACGAAATATTCAGCACACAATAAAAGGTTTCCTAAATTGTAGATTGAGAGAAATCAGGAAACACAATAATAAAACATAACAGCTCCCCCTGTCAGACAAGGATGTCATGACATCGGTCATGACATTCACTAACAGAACCTGTATTAGCTTAACACATATGCAGCCTGCATAATACAATATAAATCATGTCATGACATCAGTCAAGACATTAAACACCCAGGTATGTTTTACCACAAATTCAGCCAACATAAAAACATCTACAATCTCCCCCTTTGGCAAATTTTTGGCTAAAACAACCTATTGAAGGATAGAAAAACACTTAGAAAGGGGGGGTTTGAATAAGTGTAGCTTTAAAAACTTGACAGATAAGAATAAATTGCACAGTTATTTTTATCCTGGTTCGTTGTTAACTAAACTACTCCAGTCCACCCCCGCAGAGATGATTTACCTCAACTGAGGATTTAATCCACTAATCGCACGGATTACAATGGTTTTCCACTTAGTCAGCAACTAAGTCTTCCAGAGTCTTCTGATCACACACTGATCACTCCAGGAACAACTGCTTAGATACCCTCTAAGACTTTTCTAGAGTCTACTGATCCACACGATCACTCTAGTTACAACCTGCTTAGATAACCTCTAAGACTTCCTAGAGTATTCTGATCCACACGATCACTCTAGTTCCTTACAACTTAATGTAATCAATTCTAAGAGTATTACAAATGCTTCTTAAAAGCGATAATCACAAACTGTGATATTTCTCTTAACGTTTAAGCTTAATCTCACTAATATATTACAACAGCAATGTAGTGAGCTTTGATGAAGATGAAGATTCTGAGCTTTGAATTTGAACAGCGTTTGAGCAAGTTTAATATGAGTTGTTTTGGTGCAGAATCGTTAACCTTGCTTCACTTCAGAACTTCATATTTATAGGCGTTTGGAGAAGATGACCGTTGAGTGCATTTAATGCTTTGCGTGTTCCGTACAGCATCGCATTTAATGTTATACGCTTTTGTCAACTACCTCGAGCCTTGTTCACGCTGTGTCTACTGACGTAGCCTTTAGTAGCTTTTAACGTTCCTTTTGTCAGTCAGCGTAGTTTGCCACTTGTACTTCCTTCTGATCTGATGTTTGTGAATACAACGTTTGAATATCATCAGAGTCAAACAGCTTGGTGCATAGCATCTTCTGATCTTCTGACCTTGAAGTGCTTCTGAGCGTGATACCATCAGAACTTCAGTGCTTCTGTTCTCTTGTTCTTCTGATGCTTCCATAGACCCATGTTCTGATTCTGCTTCGACCATCTTCTGATGTCTTGCCAGACCATGTTCTGATGTTGCATGCTGAACCCTTGAGACAAAGCTTCTGAGCGCTGAATTATGCGTACTCTTTATATATTTCCTGAAAAGGAAATTGCATTGGATTAGAGTACCATATTATCTTAAGCAAAATTCATATTATTGTTATCATCAAAACTAAGATAATTGATCAGAACAAATCTTGTTCTAACAATCTCCCCCTTTTTGATGATGACAAAAACATATATAAATGATATGAATTTGCGATCAGACAGAACAGACGGCAAAAGACAAATTACACAGCTATAGCATAAGCATATGAATATGTCTCCCCCTGAGATTAACAATCTCCCCCTGAGATAAATAATCTCCCCCTGAAATAAATACTCGAAGAACTTTAATAAAAGACTTCCCTGATTATTTCGGTAGAGACGATCATATAAGCTTCTTGTCTTTAGAGAATTCCTAGCTTCTGACTTCTGCTTCCATTGGACAGCTTCAGAACTAGAATTTCCTTAGATCCCTAGAACACTCACAGCTTCTGATTCCTGCTTCCATCTAGGACAGCTTCAGAACTTGAATTTCTTTGATCTTCTGAACATTCACAGCTTCTGACTTCTGCTTCCATCTAGGACAGCTTCAGAACTTGAATTTCTTTGATCTTCTGAACATTCACAGCTTCTGATTTCTGCTTCCATTTAGGACAGCTTCAGAACTTGAGTTTTCTGGATCTTTAGAACATTCGCAGCTACTGATTTCTGCTTCCCTCGGATAGCTTCAGAGCTTTGAATTTCTACCAACATCACTTCATGCTAGATTTGTATAAGAACATTGTTGAATGTACCAGAGCATTATCTGAGCATCTCTACATCCTGAAATGTTACAGAACAAAAACTAAACGACAAAAGTCAGCATGAACGAGTTAGAACATAAAATGTATATTAGAACACATTATATGTATCAGAGCCATATAGGCTAAAATAATGTATCAGAGCAAATAGAATTTTGTCAGATCAAATAGACAAATATGGATCAAATTCTATTTTCTTTCTTGCTTCTGATTTCTGAAGCTTGACAACACTCAGCTTGCTTCAGTTTCCATGGTTTTGCTTCTTGTGTTTGCTTTGAAGATTCTCTTCATTTCTTTATACCTGCAAAACACTCAAACCATATAGAACTTGCAGTTCTTGTTAGTAAATGTGTGGGAGCTTTGCCCAGCAACTGAAAGATTTAATCAAATCATTTATCATTTATCTTCTCCCCCTTTTTGTCATAACATCAAAAAGAATATTTCACAAAAATTCAGATGAATAAAACGACAAATAAAATCACTGGAATGTAAATCAAGGAAACTTTTCATTGATAATCAAAACAGATTACAAGAGAATATTTTTAACAAGCAGATGCAACAAGGAAAAGAAAACTACTAAGACCCAAGCCTAAGACCCTAGCTAAGACAAAATCTGTGCCAGCATGCCATGAAGGAGTGAAGCGCGTCATTGACTGCTTCTTGGACTTCCAGGCGAGGGGTCAGGGAGACTTGTTGTTTTGATCTTTACCATGGTTTCCTGGGCTTGAAGAGGAGTTCATGATGGATTTGCAGATAATGAACGGGTAGGGTTTGATATGAATGCAAAAAAGATAGAGTGAATAGAGGAAATATGAGAGGGAAGGAGAAGTGTTTGAAGAGTATTTAAAGAAAAAATAAAATGAAACGAATGATGAATAGCATTTAATGTTACGTGACGTGAGGAGAGATAATAAAGACGAATGAGGTGACTAGCACAGTTACCTATGGTCGGCGTCCCTTCAACTGCACGCGCGCTTATCCATGAACAGTAACGACAGGTTTACCATCCCGAGATAAAACGTTACAGCTGTTTTGCTTTAAAAGAGGTTCTGAATCAACTTAGACAATGAAACGTTAGTAATAACCGAATCATAATTTCTAAAAGATTTCAATCAGAACTTCTGATTAAAAAAGAAATCCACATTCATTTCAGAAGATACTCATACATGAGAACTTCTCATCTTCTCATTATGGGCATAAATCCATACTGATGTTCTTCAGAATGAACTTAAACCTATCTTCAGCCAGGGGTTTTGTAAAGATATCAGCCCATTTATGGTCTGTATCAACAAAGTTTAAAGATATAACACCCTTCTGAACATAGTCCCTTATGAAATGATGTTTAATCTCAATATGTTTAGCTTTTGAATGAAGAATAGGATTCTTAGATAAACATATAGCAGAAGTATTATCACAGAATATAGGAATGTTACTCTCAAATATCTGATAATCTTCTAACTGACTCTTCATCCAGAGCATCTGTGTACTACAACCAGCAGCAGCGACATATTCTGCTTCTGTTGTTGATAGAGCAATAGTTGCTTGCTTCTTGCTGTACCAGGAGATCAAATGACTTCCAAGAAATTGGCAACTTCCTGAAGTACTTTTTCTTTCAATTCTGTCTCCAGCATAATCAGCATCGCAGAATCCTACTAAGTTGTATTCTTTAGATTTTCTGTAAACTAAGCCAACATTAGTAGTACCTTTCAGATACCTTAGAATTCTCTTAACAGCAGTTAAATGAGATTCTCTAGGATCTGATTGGAATCTAGCACACAAACAAACACTGAACAAAATGTCAGGTCTAGAAGCAGTCAGATATAGAAGAGATCCAATCATACCTCTGTATAACTTCTGATCTACCTTCTTACTTACCTCATCCTTACCTAGAATGCATGTTGGATGCATAGGAGTTTTGGCTTCTTTGCAGTCTAGAAGATTAAACTTCTTCAGAAGTTCCTTCACATACTTGGTTTGGTGAACATACGTTCCTTCTGATGTTTGATTTATTTGTATTCCAAGGAAATACTTGAGTTCTCCCATCATGCTCATTTCAAACTCAGCCTGCATAGACTCAGCAAACTCCTTTCCAAGTGTAGCATTAGATGTTCCAAAAATAATATCATCTACATATATTTGACAAATTAAAGTATCCCTTTTAAAGGTTTTACAAAAGAGAGTAGTGTCCACTTTTCCTCTAGTGAAACCATTATCCAGAAGGAAAGAACTTAAGCGTTCATACCAAGCTCTGGGAGCTTGTTTCAATCCATATAACGATTTCTTTAATTTAAAAACATGATTAGGAGACATAGAGTCTTCAAAACCAGGAGGTTGATGGACATAAACTTCTTCATCTATATAACCATTTAAGAAGGCACTCTTAACATCCATCTGATAGAGAGTGATGTTATGTTGAGTGGCAAATGAAATTAATAGACGAATAGATTCTAACCTGGCCAGTGGTGCAAAGGTTTCTGTATAGTCAATCCCTTCTTGCTGACTATAACCCTGAGCCACCAGTCTGGCTTTGTTTCTTACCACTTCACCTTTCTCACTGAGCTTGTTTCTGAAGACCCATTTTGTACCTATTATATTGAATCCATCTGGTCTAGGAACAAGATCCCAAACATCATTCCTTGTAAACTGATTCAATTCTTCTTGCATAGCAATTATCCAGTCTGGATCTTCTAGAGCATGATCAACAGAAGTTTGCTCGATCAAAGATACAAGACCTAATTGACAATCTGCATTGTTCTTAAGGAATGCTCTTGTTCTGATTGGATCATCCTTCTTTCCAAGAATGACATCTTCTGAATGACCAGAGATGAGTCTGGATGATCTTCTGACAGATGGTTCTTCAGAAATGCTTAGATTCTCCAGAGAAGCTGATACTTGATCTTCAGATTCTTTGCTTCTGAGAAGCTCTGCTTCTGATGCGTTGCTTCTTGGCTCAACAACTTCTGATATATCAATATTCCAATCTGCAAAATTATCAAACTGCTTTGGTTTTTCAGAACCAAGCTTATCATCAAACCTGATATTGATTGATTCTTCTACAATCAATGTTTCAGTATTGTATACTCTGTAGCCTTTTGAGCGTTCAGAATATCCAAGAAGGAAACATTTTTGAGCTTTGGAATCAAACTTACCAAGATGATCTTTAGTGTTCAGAATAAAGCATACACATCCAAAAGGATGGAAATATGAAATGTTGGGCTTTCTATTCTTCCACAATTCATAGGGAGTCTTATTTAGAATAGGTCTGATAGAGATTCTATTCTGAATATAGCATGCAGTGTTTATTGCTTCTTCCCAGAAATGCTTAGCCATATTGGTTTCATTGATCATGGTTCTGGCCATTTCTTGTAGAGTCCTATTCTTTCGTTCTACAACTCCATTTTGCTGTGGAGTTCTAGGACAAGAGAAATCATGGGCAATACCATTTTCTTTGAAGGATTCTTCAAAGGATCTGTTCTCAAATTCACCACCATGATCACTTCTGACCTTTATGATTTTACACTCTTTTTCAGATTGAATCTGAATGCAGAAATCAAAGAACACTGAATGAGTCTCATCCTTGTGTTTCAAGAATTTTACCCATGTCCAGCGGCTATAATCATCTACGATGACTAATCCATATTTCTTTCCTCTGACAGATGCTGTTTTGACTGGGCCAAACAGATCAATGTGCAAGAGTTCTAATGGCCTTGAGGTAGAAACAACATTCTTGGACTTGAATGCAGGTTTGGAGAACTTGCCCTTCTGACATGCTTCACAAAGAGCATCTGATTTGAATTTCAGATTAGGGAGTCCTCTGACAAGATTCAGTTTGTTAATCTGAGAAATCTTTCTCAAACTAGCATGACCTAATCTTCTGTGCCAGACCCACTGCTCTTCAGAAACAGACATAAGACAAGTCACCTTCTGACTCATAAGATCTTGCAGATCTGTCTTATAAATGTTGTTCTTCCTCTTGCCTGTAAATAGGATTGAGCCATCCTTCTGATTTACAGCCTTGCAAGACTCTTGATTAAAGATTATATCATAACCATTGTCACTCAATTGACTGATAGATAAGAGGTTATGTGTTAATCCTTCTACAAGAAGTACATTAGAAATGGAAGGAGAGTTACCAGACTTTATAGTTCCAGAGCCAATTATCTTGCCCTTCTGATCTCCTCCAAACTTGACTTCTCCTCCAGACTTAAGCACCAGGTCTTGGAACATAGACCTTCTTCCTGTCATGTGTCGTGAGCATCCAGAGTCCAGGTACCATGACATGTTGTGCTTTGTCCTTTTTGCAGTCAAGGATATCTGCAATAGGAATAATCTTATCCTTAGGTACCCACATCTTTTTGGGTCCTTTCTTGTTAGATTTTCTCAAGTTCTGATTGAACTTGGGTTTAACATTGTAAGCAATAGGAGGAACAGCATGATAATTTTTAATGTGAGTTTCATGATATTTCCTAGGTTGTGTCGCATGCTTTTTGGTGTGTGTTATGTGAAAACTTTGAGCATGTGAAGTGTGCCTAATATCATGGGAGTGGCCATACTTGAACTGATCATACAATGGCTTGTATGTAAATTTCATTTCATCAACAGGTTCAAGTTTGTATGGGGTTTCACCCTCAAAACCAATGCCAACTCTTTTGTTTCCAGACACAACATATATCATAGAAGCTAGCTGACTTCTGCCAATACTTCTAGATAAGAACTTCCTGAAACTTAAATCATATTCTTTCAGAATATGGTTTAGACTAGGAGTGGATTTTTCTGAATCAGAAGGAGATCCAACATTATTGGATAATTTTAAAAGTTTTTCTTTTAATTCAGAATTTTCCAACTCAAGTTTCTTTGTTTCAAATTCAAATAGCTTTTTCAGCTTTTTGTATTTGAGACTAATCTTACACTTGAGTTCCAGAAGTTCAGTTAGACCGGAAACTAACTCATCTCTAGTAAGTTCAGAAAATACCTCTTCAGAATCTGATTCTGATGTAGATTCTGATCCGTCATCTTCTGTCGCCATCAGCGCACAGTTAGCCTGCTCATCTTCAGAGTCTGAATCGTCTTCTGACTCATCCCAGGTTGCCATAAGACTTTTCTTCTTATGAAACTTCTTCTTGGGATTTTCCTTCTGAAGTTTTGGACATTCATTCTTGAAGTGTCCAGGCTCACTGCATTCATAGCACATGACCTTCTTCTTGTCAAATCTTCTGTCATCAGACGATTCTCCACGTTCAAATTTCTTTGAACTTCTGAAGCCTCTGAACTTCCTTTGCTTGGTCTTCCAGAGTTGATTTAGCCTTCTGGAGATCAAAGACAGTTCATCTTCTTCTTCAGATTCTGATTCTTCAGGATCTTCTTCTCTAGCCTGAAAAGCGTTAGTGCATTTCTTGATATTGGATTTTAATGCAATAGACTTACCTTTCTTTTGAGGCTCATTTGCGTCCAGCTCTATTTCATGACTTCTCAAGGCACTGATAAGCTCTTCCAGAGAAACTTCATTCAGATTCTTTGCAATCTTGAATGCAGTCACCATAGGACCCCATCTTCTGGGTAAGCTTCTGATGATCTTCTTTACGTGATCAGCCTTGGTGTATCCCTTGTCAAGAACTCTCAATCCAGCAGTAAGAGTTTGAAATCTTGAAAACATCTTTTCAATGTCTTCATCATCCTCCATCTTGAAGGCTTCATACTTCTGGATTAAAGCTAGAGCTTTAGTCTCCTTGACTTGAGCATTTCCTTCATGAGTCATTTTCAAGGACTCATATATGTCATAGGCCGTTTCCCTGTTAGATATCTTCTCATACTCAGCATGAGAGATAGCATTCAGCAAAACAGTTCTGCATTTATGATGATTCCTGAAAAGCTTCTTCTGATCATCATTCATTTCTTGCCTTGTCAGCTTTACGCCTCTGGCATTTACTGGATGTTTGTAACCATCCATCAGAAGATCCCATAGATCACCATCTAGACCAAGAAAGTAACTTTCCAGTTTATCTTTCCAGTATTCAAAGTTTTCACCATCAAATACCGGCGGTCTAGTATAACCATTGTTACCGTTGTATTGCTCAGCAGAGCCAGATGTAGATACAGGTGTAGACTTTTCACTTTCATCAACCATCTTTTACTGAAGCGTTTTTCTCTTCCTGAATCTTTTCTAAACACGGTTAAGTGCTTGCACCTTAGAACCGGCGCTCTGATGCCAATTGAAGGATAGAAAAACACTTAGAAAGGGGGGGTTTGAATAAGTGTAGCTTTAAAAACTTGACAGATAAGAATAAATTGCACAGTTATTTTTATCCTGGTTCGTTGTTAACTAAACTACTCCAGTCCACCCCCGCAGAGATGATTTACCTCAACTGAGGATTTAATCCACTAATCGCACGGATTACAATGGTTTTCCACTTAGTCAGCAACTAAGTCTTCCAGAGTCTTCTGATCACACACTGATCACTCCAGGAACAACTGCTTAGATACCCTCTAAGACTTTTCTAGAGTCTACTGATCCACACGATCACTCTAGTTACAACCTGCTTAGATAACCTCTAAGACTTCCTAGAGTATTCTGATCCACACGATCACTCTAGTTCCTTACAACTTAATGTAATCAATTCTAAGAGTATTACAAATGCTTCTTAAAAGCGATAATCACAAACTGTGATATTTCTCTTAACGTTTAAGCTTAATCTCACTAATATATTACAACAGCAATGTAGTGAGCTTTGATGAAGATGAAGATTCTGAGCTTTGAATTTGAACAGCGTTTGAGCAAGTTTAATATGAGTTGTTTTGGTGCAGAATCGTTAACCTTGCTTCACTTCAGAACTTCATATTTATAGGCGTTTGGAGAAGATGACCGTTGAGTGCATTTAATGCTTTGCGTGTTCCGTACAGCATCGCATTTAATGTTATACGCTTTTGTCAACTACCTCGAGCCTTGTTCACGCTGTGTCTACTGACGTAGCCTTTAGTAGCTTTTAACGTTCCTTTTGTCAGTCAGCGTAGCTTGCCACTTGTACTTCCTTCTGATCTGATGTTTGTGAATACAATGTTTGAATATCATCAGAGTCAAACAGCTTGGTGCATAGCATCTTCTGATCTTCTGACCTTGAAGTGCTTCTGAGCGTGATACCATCAGAACTTCAGTGCTTCTGTTCTCTTGTTCTTCTGATGCTTCCATAGACCCATGTTCTGATTCTGCTTCGACCATCTTCTGATGTCTTGCCAGACCATGTTCTGATGTTGCATGCTGAACCCTTGAGACAAAGCTTCTGAGCACTGAATTATGCGTACTCTTTATATATTTCCTGAAAAGGAAATTGCATTGGATTAGAGTACCATATTATCTTAAGCAAAATTCATATTATTGTTATCATCAAAACTAAGATAATTGATTAGAACAAATCTTGTTCTAACACCTGTCACACCATATCAGAGAAAACACTTGCAGCAGAAAAAAAACAACCACACACAATCAGAGCTAATACAGTACAGACATCATACACCATCAGTATGCACACAGTGCCCACATAGCTATACTACCACACCACAAGAGCAGCTGTAAAACAGATCAACACAAAGCATATCAGAATTTTTGTTGACCACACAAACACCACATACTTGTTGTTCTGGGGTGACATTACTACTTCTCCCCCTGTTTGGCCACAAAAGTTGCCAAAGCAACCCAATATTCAAATAGAAACAAAACTAAACAGAACTAAATAGAATAAAATTCAAACAAAACTAAACAGAAGAGATCAAAACAACAAACACAAAAAAACACCACCAGCTGCATTTACTACACAGAGTCTGACCCACTTGAGGTGTCTGCATCACTTCCTTTCTCAAAGCCATCAGCAGGACTGGCACTTTCTTCTTCCACTTCTTCTTCTAGTTCTACTTCCTCCTCTTGTTCATCTTCAGCTTCCACCTCTATAGCATTTGCAAACGCCTCTTTCTCATCCATTTCTAGAGTACTTATCATCTTTTTAAGAGATATCTTCCTAGACTCCAACTCTTCGCAAGTCTCTTTCAACATTGCTATGACTTCCACTTTGCTGGTTGATGCTCCAGATTTGGATGTTTCAGCCGATGTCATGACAATGTCTGGAACATGCGTACTCTGAAACAGTTTATAATGGAACGCCAAGGGACTTTCTCTTTTGCAGGCTATATCATGCTCATTGAGGACCCTTAACACTGAAGCTTCCAGCATGCTTCATAGTTTGGTCAAAGATATATGTTGCATTGTCAAACTTTGCCTTTGTTCCTACAGCACACAGAAATCTGCCAAGAATAATTGAGATAGTGGACTTGTGATTCGTTGGTACCCAATTAGCTGCTCCTATCTTGTGAAGCATTGCATACTTGATGATCAACTTACTTGCAGTTAGTTTCTCTTTTAGGGGCCAGCTTTTTACCTGCTTGGTTGTGATCACTTGACAAACCTTGTTGTCTGTCACTTCAAGCTCAGGTTGAGCTTCATCTGTTCTTTCCAAGAAGTTATTAATCACAGAAGGAGAAAACCATACACACTTACCTCTCACAAACACCTTTCTAAAGTCCACACTCTTGTTGTTTCCAAAATCTCATAACATTTGGGAAGGTTGCAAACAGTCTTCAATAGTCTAGCTTCCTGAATTAGCTCTAAGATTTCCTTGTTCTCAAGAGCATTTGGAGTCAATTCCCTTTCAACAGCTAGTCTCTTTTGGAGCACATATTTCCACCTACTGGAACTCGAGGCATAATGGAAGGACACATTATCAATAGCGACTTCAGGAACACTTGCAACAAGCTTGCTGGTTGTAGGCTTCTACCTTGATGGAATGTCAGGGACATCCACTTCAACATCAGACTCAGATTCAACAATTTCCCTCTCCTTTCTTTTCTTTGGAACAACCTTGCTCCAACACTTTGAGGGACCAACCCCTACACTCTTAGCCACAGCTCTACTTCTGATAGGACAAGCAGAAGTACTCCTCTTCTTGATAGAGTCTTTGACAGGGCTCTTGAATTTAGCATTATTTTCAGGGGAACTTTGGAAAACAGCTTTGCCTTTTCTTCTAGCCATTAGCCTTTTGGCTACACTTGGATTCAATGAGGCAAGCAATTCGTTTTCAGAATACTCATCTAAGTCCACCGCATTGGTACCTGTTTCAGCATTGACCTTAGTATGCTTATTATTATCTTCAGAAACTTCGATGTCATTGCATCCTCAGTAACATTGGTATTCTCAGCACCTCCTTGCCCATCCTTATTGATCTCCTCTTCAGCTGGGTCACAACCAGAAGTATGAGCAACTTCAGTCTCACTAATGTTCTTGAGAGGATCAGGAATTATGGTTTGAAGAGGGACAGATATCCCAGGCACCTGGTGATTTTCCTCCATAATACGTTTAACAATCTTAGCAATAGAGTTATGGACATATCTGGTTCCTTCTTTATTAAGTTCCTCTTTAGTACTAGATGAAGAAGGTTTAGCGCCCTTGCTTCGAATACCCTCCTCAGGCCGTCTTGCATGTGTCATTCTAGGCTTTGTGGCCTTTACATCATCACTGCTAATCATCCTTAAAGGAACAACATTAAGAACCCTATTAGGGTTAGAGGACTCTGTCATACCCTAATTTTTGACCCCCCTGAGATGACATATCTTCAGGATTTTCATCAGGTCAAAGCAAGTACCCAGAGCAGTCACTTCTTCATCTGGCATTTAATCGAGGATGTTCAAAGACAAGAAAACTCAGGCAAAGGATCAATCAGTAGAAGGATTAGTCTCTAACATAATCATAGGACTCAAGAGCTTAATTTTCTCACCTATGATTGATTAGACACCCAGTCCTCTGAATACGGATTTACTCAGGTCACCAGACTAGGGTTTTTGAGCCTATCAAGGACTAAAATCAGGGATCACCTTTGGGAAACCCTAAAAATCCCCAGGGGATCATTCAAAGACATCAATCATCTTCAAATAGCTCATATGACAAGATCCACTGGACATCACACCTCAATTCAAAGTCTACAGTCATTATTTTCATATGGTCGACAATTATGGTTTTTGACCTAATTCACCAGGATAGTTGACTTTTGATCAGAGGCATGGATCCAAAACTCAAGACATGATTCAAGAATCTCTACTACCTCAATATAACCCATTTACATCACTCATTTGAGGAGAAGATCTTAATTCCACACAAAAGTCCAAAGTCTCACTTTATCTGGAAAAAGTCAACTGTATGGGATCACCTTTGACTTTTAAGATTTTTGGTCAAACCATGACTTTCAAAGATCAATATCATCAATATATGGATATTAAAGTCATTTGACCAAAGAAATTCAAGAAGAATCATCAAGGAGCAAAAAGTCGGGAATTAGGGTTTTGGGGGCATTGTGGGAACTCAAAATTTCACCTACACAACTCAAAAAACTTCCAACATGAAAGTTGTAGATCTTGCAAAATAAAACAACATCTTACATAGGAACTTTTTTCAAAAGATCAACCATTTAATAGTTTTGGAATTTTGAAGCTTTAGGTTATAAAAACTTGGAAATTTTTCTAAAGTGTTTTTAACCTAGTTTTCATCCAACTTTGGGCTCATTTTTCACAAATTTCCCTAATGATTCTGAAGGAACCATAAACTAATGATTTGAAGTAGATGTTTAGGGCTTTCCAAATTGTGTTCAACCTTCTCCAAATTCATTTTGAGCTAAGAGTTATGCTTAATAAAAATTTGGCCTCATGAAGTGAAATTATAGGTCATGCCTCATTTTTGAACTTTGAAATTTTGTGCACATGGCCTCATTTATGGATGCTACACGACCCATACCACATCTGAAAACATGCCATGCATTCATTTTCACCATAGCATAAGAATTGAGGAAGATTCCCAAAACAAGAACATGTGATTATGTAATGATTACATTTGGGAATTTATGGCAAATTGATGAATCACCCAAGGAATCTTCTCACCAACCAATTAGAGCTCATTTCTGTCTCAGAATTGTCCCCTAAGATCAAGCAAAATCGAGGGCTAGGGGATTGATCAAATGGAATCAAAATTCTCATCATTGCATAAGAGATATTTGCAAACTTCCTTCATGGCCAAGAAAACCAAATAAACCTCACTAAGCAAGCTCACTCATCTGCAACTATACTGAACCATTTGCCTATAAATAGGAGAGCATACCTCAGTAGAAAAACACACCAAAGCAACATAATTCTTGCTTTCTCTTTTCTTTCTTCATACTTAGTTTTTTCAAAGGTCCTTTGGTAAGAAGACTCGGATTCTTCAAACCAAAGCTCTCTCTTTGAAAATAAGTATTCAAACACATTGAGGGAGGCATTTAGAGGTGATCCAAACCCCTGGAACACTTCTGGGCGTGGAGAATCATCATCTTCACCTCTCATTTGGAGCACTTGCAGTTGGAGGACCACAGAACAATTCAGGAGGTTCCAAGCAAGGTTAGGCATCCAGGCACGTTCCTCAGATCATAGTGAAGCTGTTCAGATGGCTGCAGCTCATCTGTAACTCCAGATTCATCATCCTCCATGTTCACTTGAAGCTCAAATCGAAGGAGTCGAGTAGAGAAATTCAGAAGGTTTGAGGACACAACAAGCATCCAGTTAGCATCACTGAGTCCCAAGGAAGCCTTTGGGATCATTCATACGAGCCCAGGTGCTCTCTATCATCCTCACGACCTCCATTTTCAGAGGTAAGTTTCTGAATTCCACCTCTTTAATTTAAGCACTCTTTTTGATAAAGCTCGATTCTATCTTGTTCAGCATCATCAGAGGATTGAAAACCCTCTATCATCATTCATTTATCTTTAAGTATAACCATTTAATTTGATTTTTAAATTTTAGGGTTCTTCACGTTTTCTGGTAAATTAGTTAGATATAGTTAATATAAATTTATGTTAGTTACATATTCAGAATCGTGAGTGAATTTAGAGCAAGTTTCATGTTTACACCTTGGCCATTGGTTGAGATTTGAGAGAATTAGAATTTCAAAAATGTTGGAGCTTGAGGTTGAAGACGAAGATGGAGGGTGGCGCCATTTTCAAATCTGAGGGCCAAGTTTATTTTATTTTGAATGGTTTGTGTTTTACAAACGAATTCATCGTTTGCCCTAGTGGCCTCACATGCGCTCTTAGTCTCCTCATGCCCAAGGTCTGGGGTTCGAATCCCCCTCGCCTCAGACCTTTTGATTTTATTTTCTTTTTTGCTTCTATACACTTGAACAATATATGAATTGCAATGAAGCCAACTTACTATCACCACACGCGCGTTGGCTCAGTGGTGTTGGTTTTGGGTGTGTGACCTAAAGGGCGTGTGTTCAAACCTTGGAGGAGACAAAATCATTTTTTTACCACTAATTTCCTTCATTTTTTCTCACAACTTCACACAATTAATTCACCTATCAAATTAAATCATTTTCACCTCATTTTTCACACACTTGCTATTTAATATATCTATTTTGTGAATAATCAAAAAAATCATAAAAATATTATTTATTTCATATATTTTTATTAGGTTTAAAATAGTATGTTTTAAGTGTTTTCTTAAATACTTTGAAAATATATATTCATTTTGTTTTAACCTAAATTACTTTGTGAATAATTTTATGATAAAACCCTAATTATTTAGGTCTTAATTAGGTATAGATTTCATCTTTGCCTTAATTAAGTTGACTTTTGTCAAATTGCAAAACTGTTTTCAATCTCTGATTAAGCAGACGATTAAGGTTTTCAAACAACAAAACCTTATATCATTTCAATCTTTTTTCCAACTATTTTTATAACAGTAAATCATTTTCAAATGGGCCTCTAATAGAGTATAAGTCCCAACACCTTCCTCTCTTCTTAGCTTGTTTTCAAAACTGTATTTTCGAAATCTTCTTTCTGTTTTCAAAACATTCTTCTGGTATTTGAAGGGCATTATTCCCGGTGAAACTCTTCAGATACCTATGTGACCTTTGTCCATCTTCACTTCTTCTGTTTTCAAAACCCTTAACTGTTTATCATATATATATTCAACTGTTATCCATCAATTGCTGGTAAGGCTTTGTACATACTTCTTCAAAGGCCTCCACTCCATCCAGGTTAGGCTTTACAAGCTTTCAATTTACAGTCTTTATTTAAATTATTGTCAAATATAAACTGTGCATATATTTGTTTAGAACTACGTTTGAGTGTAAACCCTAGGACAGTTAAACTATATATATATATATTATAGGAATATGACCTAGGATTGAGAATGTCTTCCCGGTGAAGGCTCTTTCCTAATTAGAAATCTGTTGTTCAAACCCCCAAGATGAATTATTCCCGGTGAAACATCTTGGCAAAAACCTTAGAATCCAAAAAAAAATAGGACACATCCACCCAAAGAGGAATTATTCCCGGTGAAACCTCTTACCCATTTGCTTAGAGCCAAAATAAGGTCAAAACTACATAACTTTCTCTTGTGCTATAACAAGGACCCTCGATGACCCTCGATTAGCCTCCTCTTGGGCTTTGTACAAGGACCCACAGGCTTCTTAAAAGCATTTCCAGCTTCCTCTTGAGCTTGTATACAAGGACCCACCAGGTTTCTTATAAACATAGGAACAGGTCTTTAGTCACCTTTTAACCTACCCTGGTGAGTTTCTTCCAATTAAAACCAGACTTTAAACAAGATAAGTTTGTCTCAATTTCACATTGAGTACACCTTTTGGAATGAGAGACATGGACAGTCTCTGTCACCCTTATCTTCTTTAATCTTCCTTAGCAGAGTCAAGGATTCATGTTTGCTTATCCTCAGCAAGTGTCAGCCTTCATCTTGGGCTTTAAACAAGAAGTCTCATTAGATAATCTTTTTGCCATTCATTCTTTCATTTCAATAAAAACCCCTGGAAAGGGTTAGCCTCCAAAATCACTTCTTCAAAAAACAAAGATTCATTTCTCTTAGGAGATAATTTCCCCAAAAGAGTCAAAACCCCTGGAAAGGGTTAGCCTCCAAATCATTCTTTCATTTTAACAAAAACCCCTGGAAAGGGTTAGCCTCCAAAATCACTTCTTCAAAAAACAAAGATTCATTTCTCTTAGGAGATAATTTCCCCAAAAGAGTCAAAACCCCTGGAAAGGGTTAGCCTCCAAATTCACTCAATAAACAGTCAAAATCCCTGGAAAGGGTTAACTTCCAAAAAAAATCATTCTTTTCAAAAGACAAATTCTCTAGCTGAGTCAAAATCCCTGAAAGGGTTAGCTTCCAAAAATCAGTCTTTTAATACATAAACTCCTTCAGTAGAGTCAAAACCAACAAAAACAGTTAGCCTCAACCTTGGGCTTCATACAAGGCACCAAAAAACAATAAATTCCCCTGTTAATAGTCAGCCTCAATCTTGGGCATTGTACAAGGCAGATAATAGAGTCTCCCCTAGTGAGTCCTTCATTGTTCAGTAGCCACAACCTTGGGCTTTGTACAAGGCAGGTAAACCATATGTTGTGTGTCAAAGTTTCCTAACATCTAGGATCTTTTCCCATAGAGTCATCCATACTCAGTTTATTTAAGAGTCCGCCACAACCTTGGGCTTCATACAAGGCAGAAAATAGATTTTCCCTAAGTAGAGTCAGCCTCAATTCTGGGCTTTGTACATAACATAAAAATCCCTTGTAAATTAATCCTCAATGGAGTTTTCTCCAGAATCATAATAATAATTAATCAATCAAAAAGCCTCAAGCTTGGGCCTCATACAAGCCAGTTAAAAGTCAAATCTTTTATACAGTAGATAGACATAGCTTATCTCTATAGAGAGATCTTTCTTCTATCTCACCACATTCAAACAAACAAACATTACATTTTAATCAAGTCTCCCATTTAGGATTTTGAAAGGCATGAGCTGGCAGTAAAACCCAGACATGTGGTAACTTTCCCTAATTTGGATGAGCATCTTTCTTTCATTTAAGAGGCATTTGACTGGTATACTTGCACATACACAAGTAATGTCCCCCTCTTGAATGAAATGAATTCAGTTATTTTGTCACTCTTTTAAAATGTTTGTGGTGGAATAGTAGAAATACCTCTCTGTAAAGATGATTTCATGCCTCTTTACTGTAAACAGAGATTTAATTCAAGCTTCAACCTTGAGCTTCAAGCAAGGCACCAAAAATAATTAATAATTAATTAGTTCCCCGAACTACATTAAGCTCTGACTTCCACTAGGGATATGTAGGCATGAGGTTCACAAGGAATCTCAGCGAGCTAATAAAATACCAAAAATAGTCAGTCTGTCAGTCTGTCTTTCTTTTATTCAATTCAATTCCTTCTCCTAACACAAAGGAGAAACTTTCCCAATAATCATTAGCAGCACAAACACATTTAGACACAGAGAAGGTTCCTGTAGAGTACTACAGATATGTAGGGTGTTTAAACACTTCCCTATGTATAACCGACCTCCCGGACTCCAGAATTTCTAGTCTAGGTGAAATCCCCACACTTAGCAAACTCTTAGGGTTTAGTTGAGATATTTTTTCCCTTTCCTACTCGTAGGACAATAAGAAAGTTCGTGTGATATCGTAGGAAGAACTGAAACAAAATTCATCCCACCACGGGCGCATTCTCCTTCCAAATTTCGCGTGAAGGGTCTGGCGTGCCGTCCTCCCAAGTGAAACGGGGAGGTAAAAAAACGACAACCATGATCAGTGCATTTTGATGCACATTCCTTTATGTTTGTACTTAGGCATTTATTTGGTTTGCTTTGCTTATTTTTATATTTTATAATGTTTTTCTAATTTAGTTTATTTTTGGTTTAATTTCATTTTCGCACTTTATTTTCAGCATTAGCAGTCTGCACTAAAACGATCATAACTGGAGTTCCAGGAATCTGATTGAGGCGTTCTAATAATCGCCGGAAAGCTAAGAGAAAGAGCTACAACTTTCGTGTTGGAGTCAAAGTCAGATTCGGAGTTAATATTTTCCAGAATTTCGTTTGAAGCTGCAGCATTAGTTTTATTTAGTTTTGGATCGTTAGTTTTGGGCCTGGGTTATGTTTGTTTGACCCAGTTGGGTTATGACCCGAATTATTGTCTCTCCCATTTTACCTAGGTCTGGCCGTATTGTTTACCATCACTATCACCATTCACGAAATAATTTTGAGTTTCTGTACGATTTTGCAATGGAGAACTAATCCAAAGGGGCAATCTACCGAATTCGAATTCCACAAAACTTTGAGGTTATTATTACTTTCAATTTAATTTAGTTCTTTTCCAATTTGTTCTATGATTTCGTTTGCTTAATTCGTTGTTATAGAATGTATTGGATTTAATTCGATTGATGCATGTTCCTTACTTTAATCGCGTTTAAACTTAGCTTCTTCGTTTCTTCGCGCTATTGATAACAGTTTGCTTAATTCGGTGAACCGTTTGCTTAATTCGGTGATTAGGATCATAATTCGTGTAATACTGTCGACGCTTGTTTCCTCAGTATTACAATCGAATAGGAATTGGTACCGCTTAGGGGAATTGAAATTGAAATAACCAATGATAAGTTGGAAGTAGAACCGGTAGATTAACCTGAAAATCACTTATTTCATAACAGCTTATTTCAATAATCACTTATTTTGACTTTTGTCAATTCGATTCTAAACCAACCAAAACCCCCATTAATCGTTTCAGTAATTAGTTAATAAGAATAAGAATCCTTGAGAGACGATATTCGAGTCACTTGTCGCTATCTACGGTTTTATTCAAAATAACTCGTTTTGATCCGCGCGCGACAGCCGATCAAACCACAGAAAAATGGCGACTCTGCTGGGGATATAAGTGTTAAAAACCTTGGTTTTTCATCCAAACCAATGGTTGACCTGTTGCTGGTCCAGCCCCAATGAGGAATTAGGGATGCCAAATTCCCCCTCAAACAAGAGAGGTCCTGCCTAATCTCTGTGTCATTTCATGTGTTTGCTGCATTTATATTTGTTTATTTTGTTTATTCTGTATCGGGAAAGGGCTTGATTCCCCCTTGTGGTGAGAAATCCTATACCCGAATTTGAGTGCAACATAAGATAGGATGGAGGATGTCTTCCCGGTGAAGACCCTCTAATCTTGGTTCACAATTCTACTCTTGGGATTTGCCTGGCTGGTTGTGATTAACTGCGCCACTGCATTCCGAGACTGATTTGTACCAGGAGGACCTAGAAACACATTAACCCCACTTAAAGCCTTTTTTAGGACGTAGAGCGGTGATTACGAAAGTAATTGTCACGCAGATACTACACTCAGAGAAAACTCTCTTATAGGTACCTGTCAACGTATCTTTAAGGTTGAGCAAAAACTCTGAGACCCCTAGAACCCGTTCTACAGGTACAAAAATCCTTATCCTTAGTTTACCATTGGGGCGAGGTTTGCGTTTTGACTTCATGACCACTATACCCTTCTGCGCCATGTTTGTTAAAAACTCTTGTGTGTGCATTCATGCATTCATGCATCATTCATTAATAACAACTAAAAACAAAAGAGTCTTTTTCGAGTCGTTTTTCAAGGAAACTAAATAACGAACGTTTTGAACTTCATAGAAAGAGAGAAACGAAGAAAGGACTTAAGGATCTATATCATGGATTACGGAAGAAAGAGAGCTAGGTGATCGGAAAAATAGCAAGTGTACTATTTTCACCGGTGTAGTTATAATGGGTTTTACCCCAAGTATCGATCACGAGGATTGCGTAGGAAACACAAGTTATTTAAGTCAATTAAACAAAAGAGCAAATAGGTGTTTTGTTATAATGCAATAAGTAAATTTAAATAAAAGAAATAATAAAAATAAGCTGAAATTAAAGTTTGACTTTTTAGATGTAATTTGTGGTAATGCCAGGGTAGGTGTTTGATCTTCCTTATAATGACTCTGTAAACAGATTTCTTCAACAAGTTCATAGAATGCAACTATTTGTTCTTAAGGGTGTTTCCCTAAGTCCTTAGTGGAAAACCTTTTGGTTTGCAATCCTATTGCCTAAGTCCTTAGAAACAAAGGTTTGTAAACCAAAGATGTAAATAATCAAGAATGTTCAAATAACCTTTCGGTATCCCTAGTCCTAGGTGATAACTACTAGATCAAATTGTTTAAAAACCTTAACAACCGTAGTCCTACAAATTGTTAACCGTAGATCAATCTTTGTTTTTCCGACAAAGAAGGCATATAAACATTAAACAATCAAATTGCATAAAACTAATACTTGATTAAAGAAATACGGAATTCAAAAGTCATTACAATTCAAATCAGGGACACCCCCTGGCATTGGGGGGTTTAGCCTCTCATAATATTCAAGAAACCAAAATCAGAAAGTTTAGACATTTACAAGAGATTAGGAGAACTCTGATCTTCAATGGTTTCCACCGTTGAATCTCTTCGTCTTCCACAACCTTGATAACGCTATCTTGCTCTCTTCTGGAATTCTTTCGTACGATCCAAAGTCAAGTCCCCCCTAGTGTTTTTAGAAATTAACTTAAATAGTCTAGGTCAATTACAGCCAAGTCAAATGCCAAAAATGCCCTTCCAGATAAGTGTACTTGAAAATTCCAAAAAATAGAAATTCTGTCCGCGCAACCTGCACGGGCCGTGCAGGTCTGCGCAGCCCGTGCAACTCCCAGACTTTTCCAATAAATCCTGCACGGGCCGTGCCAAGCTGCACGGGCGCCCGTGCAAACTCTCTGGTTTTTGTATGGGAGATGACATTTGATTCTGCACGGGCCGTGCAGCCTTCAGAACTCCACTTTTCTTCCTTATTTCCAGATTTATTCATATGATCCTGAAAACATTAAAACATACAACCAAAGCATAAAATGACGAATAATGAAATAAAACACTAAATAACATAACTTAAAAATACTTAAAAACAATGGTAAATATATGTGTGAAAACCACTGATCACTAGGAAATACACCTTCAAGATTCCCCAGGTCGAGGAACTGGGAAAGCTCGGAAAACTGGTGGTTAACCCCCAGGCTTTCAAGGAGAAGTATGGAAAACTTCTGCCTTTGCTCAATACCAACATTGTGGATGGGATCCTTCCCACCTTGGTACAGTTTTACGATCCAACGTATCACTGCTTCACCTTTCCAGATTATCAGCTCATGCCTACGTTGGAGGAGTACTCTCGTCTGATTGGAATACCCGTGTACGCGCAAGATCCGTACTCCGGTTTGGAAAAGAATCCTGACGACATTATCATCGCTGCAACTACTCCTTTGAACGTAGTCGACATCAGAACTCATATGGTGAGTAGAGGAGGAATTCAAGGATTGCCTTCCAAATTCCTGTTTGATCAAGCTCGGTACTTCGTCAGCATCCAAGATATGAATGCTTTTGAGGAAATCTTGGCTTTGCTTATCTACGGATTGTTTTTGTTCCCTAACATTAACGATTTCGTCGACATCAACGCAATTAAGATCTTCTTAATTGGAAATCCAGTTCCAACCTTGCTTGCGGATGCTTATCACTCTGTGCATTCAAGAAACCTGCAGCGAGGAGGATTAATCACATGCTGCGTACCGTTGTTGTACGAATGGTTCGTTTCACACCTGCCAAAGTTTAGCACTTTCTGGAATATGAGGGATGGCCTTTACTGGTCACAGAAAATCATGTCCCTCACTCATACGGACATTGATTGGTGTAGTCCTGACAACGACGAAACCAAGATCATCTTCAGTTGCGGAAGTTTTCCCAACATACCCCTTATTGGAACTAAGGGAGGAATCAGTTACAATCCAGCTTTAGCCCGTCGTCAATACGGCTATCCCATGAAAAATATACCAAGTAACATCCAATTGGAGGGTCTGTTCTTCAAGAACATCGACGATCATGGCAACATGCTGAAGAAGGAAATTGTCCAAGCCTGGCGTCTTGTACACAGCAAAGGGAGAAGATTGTTAGGAAAACATCTTTGCATCTCCCTGGATCCTTACCTTCAATGGGTACGCGTCAGAGCATTCAAGCTCAGGATGCCATATCAACATCAAGAACCTATTCCCCTAAGGGAACCAATATACCTTTTCTCCACCAATGTTGAAAAACTACAAGCGGCATTAAACAAGGTATGCCAAGAAAGGAATGCTTGGAGGAACAAGTATCGAATCGTCAACACAGAAAACGTTGAGATTCATAACATCCTAAGAAGGAAGGATGAGTTACTTGAAGTGCTCGATCGACAAGTGTCACAAACGTCACTTTCTCATCATATCCCTCCTGCTTCCTGGATCATCGATCAGCTCACGTCAGAGAACGCTCAGCTCAAGAAACAGAAGAAAATGTTAGAACGTGAAGTCGGCTCTTCGTCAAAATTTTAGAGTCCTTTCTCTCAGTTTCTCTGTATTCCCTTTTCAAAGTGTGTAAAAACGGCGTCTTCGCTTAATTAATAAAAGTTTGATGTTTCATAACGTAATTATGGTGTTTTGAAATTCTGGACTCAGACACGCGATGTCGTACAGGATGTCACGACATTACTATCTGAATGCTTTTAAACAAATGAACAGAAAGTAAATTGAATATCAACACAAGAAAGTTGTTAACCCAGTTCGGTGCAATCACACCTACATCTGGGGGCTACCAAGCTAGGGAGGAAGTCCACTATAAGTAATATTAATTCAAGGTAATACAGATCAAGATTACTCCTTTCACTTAATATCTACCCAATGCAACTTCAATCTAAAACTTCTTAGATCAGAGATCCTACTCACTCCCCCTCAATCACAGCAGTGATGACACACGCTCTACTAATAACAGAAGAAGACACACTTCAAAGACACAACTTGATCTTGCTTAAAAGCTTTGATCAAGTACAATAGTACTCTTGCTTAAAAGCTTCGAGTACTTCTTACAACTCAAACCAAAACACCTAGACCAAGACAATCATCATGATGATTGTTTGGCTTACAAGAAAGCTAGAACGCAAAACTTAAAAATAAAGAACTCTCAAAGCTTCTCAATCCAAAAACCCTAACGTGATCAGCAGCTTCTTCGTAGAATATATAGCCTTCATAAAACACAGCAGCTGGGCCTTGGATCCAAATTTAGTTTTAACCCTAATAAAAACTAATTTCCATAAATCAAGGAACTAAAAATAATAACCATCAAAGACGTCCTTGAATCAGATCAGAATCCAACATTACTAAATAAAGCGCATAGGATCTTATCAGATCACATAACCATAAATAGTAATAGAAAAGAACGTAACAGCTGCGAATGTCATGACATCGGCCTTGACATCAGGTAAAGGCCTGCATAAGAAAAACTTCACAACAGTAGAAAGCATGTCATGACACCAGATTTGACAAGATAGAAACACAATGAGTTTTACCAAAAATTACAGCCAATCAACAACATCTACAAACTCCCCCTTTGGCAAATTTTTGGCTAAAACACTAATAGATGTAACCAAACAGATATCAGAGCATACACAGCAGCCAACAACAGAAAAATAAATTCTGTAAGCAAACAACAGCATCTTGATTAATCACCAGAAAACCAGAAAACATCTACTTAATCAACTGTTACAGAAACCACTTGTCATTGTCAGGGAGAACCAGGGAACACCCAAAATAAAGAAAACAACAAAAAAACAACCATGTCCATCAGCCAACAAGAAAAACCAAAAGGAGCCAAAACAACAAAACAACCACCATTAACAACAAAACAACCACCATTACTCCCCCTTTTTAGCCACAAAAGGAGCCAAAACACAATCAGAATCAGAGCTAATCATCAGACCCATCACTGTCTTCATCACTAGAGCCACCAGGATTGTCATCACTTGAGCTACTAGTCTCTTCAGCAGCATCACTACTCCCACTTTCAGCACCCTCAGCTTCAGCATCCTCAGCCTCTTCCTCAGCCTCTTCCTCAGCACCTTTGTCTTCATCCATATTGTCACCATCCCTCTCACCAGCAAGGTCATCATCTGTAGACTGCTCAAGACTTTGGATGAGCTTTTCAAGTTTCAGCTTCCTGTTGTCCAACTCTTGACAAGTCTCTTTCTGCTCATCAATAAGAAGGGCTTTGTTCACAGACTTGCTGGGTTGTGATGTCCCAGCAGATGTCATGTCATCAGACCTCTGAAGCAGCTTGTAGTGAAAAGACAAAGCACTCTCCCTCTTACATACAGAATCTTTACTTTTCAGAATTCCAGGGTGTTGCTTGAGGATTATCCCACATATCAGAGATGGGAAAGCAATGGGAAGCTTGGTAGCAGAGGTACCAACATGCCTCATAGTTTGATCAAATATGTAAGTCCCATAGTCAAATTTTGTCTTGGTTCCCACAACATATATGAATCTTCCTAGGCCAACAACAATGGTAGAAGTGTGATTGGTAGGCACCCAGTTAGCAGCACCAATTTTGTGCAGCAATGCATACCTTGAAGGATAGAAAAACACTTAGAAAGGGGGGGTTTGAATAAGTGTAGCTTTAAAAAAACTTGACAGATAAAAATAAATTGCACAGTTATTTTTATCCTGGTTCGTTGTTAACTAAACTACTCCAGTCCACCCCCGCAGAGATGATTTACCTCAACTGAGGATTTAATCCACTAATCGCACGGATTACAATGGTTCTCCACTTAGTCAGCAACTAAGTCTTCCAGAGTCTTCTGATCACACACTGATCACTCCAGGAACAACTGCTTAGATACCCTCTAAGACTTTTCTAGAGTATACTGATCCACACGATCACTCTAGTTACAACCTGCTTAGATAACCTCTAAGACTTCCTAGAGTATTCTGATCCACACGATCACTCTAGTTCCTTACAACTTAATGTAATCAATTCTAAGAGTATTACAAATGCTTCTTAAAAGCGATAATCACAAACTGTGATATTTCTCTTAACGTTTAAGCTTAATCTCACTAATATATTACAACAGCAATGTAGTGAGCTTTGATGAAGATGAAGTTTCTGAGCTTTGATTTGAACAGCGTTTCAGCAAGTTAATATGAGTTGTTTTTTGTGCAGAATCGCTAACCTTGCTTCTCATCAGAACTTCATATTTATAGGCGTTGGAGAAGATGACTGTTGAGTGCATTTAATGCTTTGCGTGTTCCGTACAGCATCGCATTTAATGTTATACGCTTTTGTCAACTACCTCGAGCCTTGTTCACGCTGTGTCTACTGACGTAGCCTTTAATAGCTTTTAACGTTCCTTTTGTCAGTCAGCGTAGCTTGCCACTTGTACTTCCTTCTGATCTGATGTTTGTGAATACAACGTTTGAATATCATCAGAGTCAAACAGCTTGGTGCAAAGCATCTTCTGATCTTCTGACCTTGAAGTGCTTCTGAGCGTGATACCATCAGAACTTCAATGCTTCTGTTCTCTTGTTCTTCTGATGCTTCCATAGACCCATGTTCTGATTCTGCTTCGACCATCTTCTGATGTCTTGCCAGACCATGTTCTGATGTTGCATGCTGAACCCTTTGAGACAAAGCTTCTGAGCGCTGAATTATGCATACTCTTTATATATTTCCTGAAAAGGAAATTGCATTGGATTAGAGTACCATATAATCTTAAGCAAAATTCATATTATTGTTATCATCAAAACTAAGATAATTGATCAGAACAAATCTTGTTCTAACAATCTCCCCCTTTTTGATGATGACAAAAACATATATAAATGATATGAATTTGCGATCAGAAAGAACAGACGGCAAAAGACAAATTACACAGCTATAGCATAAGCATATGAATATGTCTCCCCCTGAGATTAACAATCTCCCCCTGAGATAAATAATCTCCCCCTGAAATAAATACTCGAAGAACTTTAATAAAAGACTTCCCTGATTATTTCGGTAGAGACGATCATATAAGCTTCTGTCTTCCGAGAATTCATAGCTTCTGACTTCTGCTTCCATTGGACAGCTTCAGAACTAGAATTTCTTTAGATCCCTAGAACACTCACAGCTTCTGATTCCTGCTTCCATCTAGGACAGCTTCAGAACTTGAATTTCTTTGATCTTCTGAACATTCACAGCTTCTGACTTCTGCTTCCATCTAGGACAGCTTCAGAACTTGAATTTCTTTGATCTTCTGAACATTCACAGCTTCTGATTTCTGCTTCCATTTAGGACAGCTTCAGAACTTAAGTTTTCTGGATCTTTAGAACATTCACAGCTTCTGATTTCTGCTTCCCTCGGATAGCTTCGGAGCTTTGAATTTCTACCAACATCACTTCATGCTAGATTTGTATCAGAACATTGTTGAATGTACCAGAGCATCATCAGAGCATCTCTACATCCTGAAATGTTACAGAACAAAAACTAAACGACAAAAGTCAGCATGAACGAGTCAGAACATAAAATGTATATTTGAACACATGATATGTATCAGAGCCATATAGGCTAAAATAATGTATCAGAGCAAATAGAATTTTGTCAAAGCAAATAGACACATATGGATCAAATTCTATTATCAGTGCTTCTGATTCATTCTTCTTTCTTGCTTCTGATCTCTGAAGCTTGATAGCACTCAGCTTGCTTCAGTTTCCATGAGTTTATTCTTTTTACAGAATAACACTTCTTATGGTTTTGCTTCTGTGTTTGCTTTGAAGATTCTCTTCACTTCTTTATACCTGCAAAACACTTAAACCATATAGAACTTGCAGTTCTTGTTAGTAAAAGCAACTGATTAAATCAAATCATTTATCACATATTTCTACCCCTTTTTGTCATATCATCAAAAAACAAAAAATATTCAGAGACAAACAAAACGAAACACACGGAGGAAGAAGATGATTTCATTGAAGTTCAAACAGCAGGTACAGAAGTACATGAAGATAAGAAAGATCAGATGCACAAAGACAGATGCAACGAAAAGAAGGAAACAACACAGACTCAATCTAAGATGGCCCTAGCCTTGACAAGATCTTGGCCAGCATCTCTTTAACCTCATTGTTGTGTCCTTCTTGCCTCACCATGAAAGCGTTATACTTATCATTGAGTGAGTTTTGCTCATCCTGTCTCTTCTGAATTTCTTCCAGAGTCCTTGCAAGACGAGAAGATTCATCAGAAGAAGCTTCACAGCTTCTATCCACAGGGATGACATGTTGATCTGCAGCTTCCATAGATAGATCATTTGCAGGGATTTCCTCAACAGGAACAGTTTTAGCAAAATGATCTTCAGCATCTGCTTCTTGCATAGAAGCATCTCCATATTCTGCAGCAGGAATTTCCGAGTCTCCATTCTCAAGTGCCTGAAGAATGGCAGCTAGATTCCTGGGAGCAGAAGGACCTTCAACTTCTGGTGGGTCAACAACTTCTGGAATGACCAAGCTTGGGTCTTCCTTAGATGGGTTTTCCCTCAGAAAGTCAAAGAGAGTCTTGAAATCTCCAAGAAGAACAGGATAATCAGGAATCCAGATAACCATATCCCTGCATGGATTTGCTTCCATTTCAGCAGCCAGTCTTGCTACTTCCAATTCATCCACAAAGGGCTTCTCCTCAGCAGCAACACAATTTCTGAGAGGATGGTAGTATATACCATTATCTTCCTCCAGAAGGTAACCAGGGTAACCAGGGGCAGCAGCCACTAGTCTTTTCTGTACTCCCATTGCTTCTACTTGAAAATCCTTGCGAAATCTTCTCCAGAGATTTCTTGTAGAAACATCATCCAGACCATTTAGAAATGCATCCTTCAGAAGGTCTAGACTGCTAATCACCTCATGTCTGAAAAGTTCCAGGTAGGTATAGGGTTCAGGTTCAGGCGGATTGAAGGTGAATTTGTAGTCAGGGTAGAGAAGACAGTAAGGTTTGGATTTTCTGGTAGGTAAGGGATGGGATATAGAGGGTGGAGGTGCGGTGGATGAGGAAGAAGGGATATCTGAGAGAATGATTGATTAGGATGGAATATCTGAAATGATAGATTGAGACGAGGATGGAGTATTTGTAAAGGGAATTGGTGAGAAAAATTTATCAGAAGGAGTTGGGGGAAGAATACTTAAAGGTGTGGGGTTTAGAATGGGAGAGGAGAAGGATGACGGAGAAGGATTTGGTAAGGTGAAGTTTACTTTTGGTTCAGAAGAAGGTGATTGGGGAGAAGGTTTAGGGACAGCAGGAGGTGGAGTAAAAACCTGCCTGGAGGAGTGTTCAGAAGAAGCATGTGAAGATCTGGTTTTGTGAAAGGAGTCTCTGATCCTTTTATTCCTTCGTTCAGAAGAGCCTACCTTGTCAGGATCATATGTGACCCTCAACTTCTTGGCTCTCTCAGCCTCATCTTCTTGTGCCTTTCTTTTTAGCCTTGCCTGTCGATCCTTCTTATCCTTCTTCAGAATATCATCTTTGGACGGGAGTACTCTGCCACGGATCCAAGCAGGATCAACGTCTGATTGCTTCCTAACACAATCTTCCAAGTAAAGCTTGACAACATGATCAAGTTCTTTATGAAACAAGGAGATGAATCCTTCAACAGCAATTCTTCTTGACAGAATGTCAGGAAAGCTTGTGCACACAAAAGGTACATTCTTAATGAGTTCCAGTCTGAACAAATCAACACCATTGAAGATGGGACCTTGAATTACTCCAAGAAAATGGGATGCATTGAGTTTTCTGATGGAGTCCACCACTTTGCTTTCAATCAGAATGTCTGAAATCATCCTTCCGAATGGAATGGTTGTTCTTGGAATATGAGGGTACTTCGCCCTTTCATCTTCTCTTGACTCAAAGATAGAAGTTTTCAGATTCTCAAACATAATATGAGAGATGTTGATCTCTATCTTTTTGCCAATGCAGAAAAGAGTATACTTGTGAGTCGGACTGATGTAGGAGGAGGAGAGCATCCTTTTTCTATGGTGAAGAGAACCCAGAATAATCTCAGCCCATACTTTATAAAAAGGCCTTAAGGTGCCCGTGTTATGAGAATCAATTCCAAAAACCGTAGAGATTTGTTTTTCAACTGGAGTCCAGTCAACTGTATTGGGTTGAAGACCAGACCAACCTTCTTCATCATCAAGATTGTACAGCTTCCTGATGAGCTTCTCAGTGATAACCACTTCATGCCCTAGCACGAATGAAATGATGGCAGTTGGAGTAACCGTTGCATGTACCCAAAAATCCTTCACAAGTTCAGGATAAATTGGACCAACCAATCTATCAAGATATTTAGACCATCCTTGTTCAAGGATTCTTGCATCACACTGAAAGCCATTAGCTTTAAGGTTGTTGATGTCCACAGCAGATTCACATAGAACTTCCAGTTCTTTCGTGGGTATTAAGCATGTTTTCAATGGAGCATGCTCATATTTGCTTAAAAGGATCTGTGTAGAAGTGAGCCTTTCTTTTGAATTTGATGAACAAGAAGATGAGTTCATGATGATAATGCTTTGAGATCAAATCAAAAAAAAAACTAGGGTTTGAAGAGAAATGCAACGAAGTGAATGCACAAAAGAGAGAGAAAGAGGGAAAAAAAAAAGAGGGAATGAAGATGAAACGGGTTATTTAAAAGATTTAAAATAAATCATTATGCATTTAATGAGAAATGACATTAGGAGAGAGAACACAGTAAATGAAATGATTTAATACAGTTACCTAGGTCGTCGTCTTTTCAACTGCACGCTTTGTACTAACCGTACAGACACGTGTTCACCATCAGATAATAGATGACAGCTGTAGATTTCAGAATAGACTTTACGCCTTCAGATTCTGATCAAGTTTCTCTTCTGGAAACACTCCTTCTGAAGTGTGCTGATATAAATCTGAATGATCTTCTGATCCATTACTTCTGATATACACAGCTTCTGGAGGTTCACTTCTTTGTTCTGCAGCTTCTGATAAGACAAAACTGTATCTGCAGAAATTCTTAAGCGCTTTGTTTCATTAGAAACAAGTTTATCATCAAACCAGATATTTATTGATTCGTCCATAATCAATGTTTCAATTTTGTATATTCTGTAGCATTTAGAGCATTCAGAATAATCAAGAACGAAACATCATTGCTCTAGAAACAAACAAAACAGATGGTTCCAAGACTAATAAGCTTTCTTTTCTGAAATCCTACGAACATAGTTTCTTCAACAGATTTAAGTACCAGAACTTGGAAGACAGTCTTTCTTCCCTTCAAGTGTTGAGACCAACTTGAGTCCAGGAGACATGTCATGTTGACTTTTATCTTCTTTGTCACCAAGAGAATCTGCAAAATGAATAGTCTTTTTCTTTGGTACCCACATCTTCTTGGGTCCTTTCTTGTTAGATTTTCTCAAGTTCTGATTGAACTTGGGTTTAACATTGTAAGCAATAGAAGGAGCAGCATGATAATTTTTAGTATGAGTTTCATGATATTTCCTAGGTTGTGTCACATGCTTTTTGGTGTGTGTTATGTGAAAACTTTGAGCATGTGAAGTGTGCCTAATATCATGGGAGTGGCCATACTTGAACTGATCATACAATGGCTTGTATGTGAATTTCATTTCATCAACAGGTTCAAGTTTGTATGGGGTTTCACCCTCAAAACCAATGCCGACTCTTTTGTTTCCAGACACAGCATATATCATAGAAGCTAGCTGACTTCTGCCAATACTTCTAGATAAGAACTTCCTGAAACTTAAATCATATTCTTTCAGAATATGGTTTAGACTAGGAGTGGATTTTTCTGAATCAGAAGGAGATCCAACATTATTGGATAATTTTAAAAGTTTTTCTTTTAATTCAGAATTCTCCAACTCAAGCTTCTTTGTTTCAAATTCAAATAGCTTTTTCAGCTTTTTGTATTTGAGACTGATCTGAGACTTGAGTTCCAGAAGTTCAGTTAGACCGGAAACTAACTCATCTCTAGTAAGTTCAGAAAATACCTCTTCAGAATCTGATTCTGATGTAGATTCTGATCCGTCATCTTCTGTCGCCATCAGCGCACAGTTAGCCTGCTCATCTTTAGAGTCTGAATCATCTTCTGACTCATCCCAGGTTGCCATAAGACCTTTCTTCTTATGAAACTTCTTCTTGGGATTTTCCTTCTGAAGATTTGGACATTCATTCTTGAAGTGTCCAGGCTCATTGCATTCATAGCACATGACCTTCTTCTTGTCAAATCTTCTGTCATCAGAAGATTCTCCACGTTCAAATTTCTTTGAACTTCTGAAGCCTCTGAACTTCCTTTGCTTGGTCTTCCAGAGTTGATTTAGCCTTCTGGAGATCAAAGACAGTTCATCTTCTTCTTCAGATTCTGATTCTTCAGGATCTTCTTCTCTAGCCTGAAAAGCGTTAGTGCATTTCTTGATATTGGATTTTAATGCAATAGACTTACCTTTCTTTTGAGGCTCATTTGCGTCCAGCTCTATTTCATGACTCCTCAAGGCACTGATAAGCTCTTCCAGAGAAACTTCATTCAGATTCTTTGCAATCTTGAATGCAGTCACCATAGGACCCCATCTTCTGGGTAAGCTTCTGATGATCTTCTTTACGTGATCAGCCTTGGTGTATCCCTTGTCAAGAACTCTCAATCCAGCAGTAAGAGTTTGAAATCTTGAAAACATCTTTTCAATGTCTTCATCATCCTCCATCTTGAAGGCTTCATACTTCTGGATTAAAGCTAGAGCTTTAGTCTCCTTGACTTGAGCATTTCCTTCATGAGTCATTTTCAAGGACTCATATATGTCATAGGCCGTTTCCCTGTTAGATATCTTCTCATACTCAGCATGAGAGATAGCATTCAGCAAAACAGTTCTGCATTTATGATGATTCTTGAAGAGCTTCTTCTGATCATCATTCATTTCTTGCCTTGTCAGCTTTACGCCTCTGGCATTTACTGGATGTTTGTAACCATCCATCAGAAGATCCCATAGATCACCATCTAGACCAAGAAAGTAACTTTCCATTTTATCTTTCCAGTATTCAAAGTTTTCACCATCAAATACCGGCGGTCTAGTATAACCATTGTTACCGTTGTATTGCTCAGCAGAGCCAGATGTAGATGCAGGTGTAGACTTTTCACTTTCATCTACCATCTTTTACTGAAGCGTTTTTCTCTTCCTGAATCTTTTCTAAACACGGTTAAGTGCTTGCACCTTAGAACCGGCGCTCTGATGCCAATTGAAGGATAGAAAAACACTTAGAAAGGGGGGGTTTGAATAAGTGTAGCTTTAAAAAAACTTGACAGATAAAAATAAATTGCACAGTTATTTTTATCCTGGTTCGTTGTTAACTAAACTACTCCAGTCCACCCCCGCAGAGATGATTTACCTCAACTGAGGATTTAATCCACTAATCGCACGGATTACAATGGTTCTCCACTTAGTCAGCAACTAAGTCTTCCAGAGTCTTCTGATCACACACTGATCACTCCAGGAACAACTGCTTAGATACCCTCTAAGACTTTTCTAGAGTATACTGATCCACACGATCACTCTAGTTACAACCTGCTTAGATAACCTCTAAGACTTCCTAGAGTATTCTGATCCACACGATCACTCTAGTTCCTTACAACTTAATGTAATCAATTCTAAGAGTATTACAAATGCTTCTTAAAAGCGATAATCACAAACTGTGATATTTCTCTTAACGTTTAAGCTTAATCTCACTAATATATTACAACAGCAATGTAGTGAGCTTTGATGAAGATGAAGTTTCTGAGCTTTGATTTGAACAGCGTTTCAGCAAGTTAATATGAGTTGTTTTTTGTGCAGAATCGTTAACCTTGCTTCTCATCAGAACTTCATATTTATAGGCGTTGGAGAAGATGACCGTTGAGTGCATTTAATGCTTTGCGTGTTCCGTACAGCATCGCATTTAATGTTATACGCTTTTGTCAACTACCTCGAGCCTTGTTCACGCTGTGTCTACTGACGTAGCCTTTAATAGCTTTTAACGTTCCTTTTGTCAGTCAGCGTAGCTTGCCACTTGTACTTCCTTCTGATCTGATGTTTGTGAATACAACGTTTGAATATCATCAGAGTCAAACAGCTTGGTGCAAAGCATCTTCTGATCTTCTGACCTTGAAGTGCTTCTGAGCGTGATACCATCAGAACTTCAGTGCTTCTGTTCTCTTGTTCTTCTGATGCTTCCATAGACCCATGTTCTGATTCTGCTTCGAGCATCTTCTGATGTCTTGCCAGACCATGTTCTGATGTTGCATGCTGAACCCTTTGAGACAAAGCTTCTGAGCGCTGAATTATGCATACTCTTTATATATTTCCTGAAAAGGAAATTGCATTGGATTAGAGTACCATATAATCTTAAGCAAAATTCATATTATTGTTATCATCAAAACTAAGATAATTGATCAGAACAAATCTTGTTCTAACATACCTGACATTAAGAGAACTAGCAGACAGTTTGCTCTTTATGGGCCACTTCTTAACCTTACCACCAGTGATTACCTTGCACACCTCATTATCAGTCACTTCAAGCTCAGGTTGAGCCTCAGCATCTCTACCTAGATATAGGTTGATAACAGCACGGGAAAAATTTATACACTTTCTTCTAACATACACCTTATGAAAATCATTAGTTCTTCCATCACCACAATCTTGAGACAAATTCACAATAAATTCCTTCACAAGCATTTCATAACACTTTGAAAAATGAGTAACAGTTCTAATCAAACCTACAGACATGATGAGCTTCATGACCTCTTGACATTCCAGAGCATCATTAGCTAATTCTCTTTCTAGAGCCAGCCTTCTTTGATAAACAAACTTCCACTGGATAGCATTTGAAGCATAGTGCAAGTAAATGTTGTCCAAAGGAACATCACGAACCTTTGTGGAGGATTTTGTGACAGCAATCTTCTTCTTTGATGGGATGTCAGGGTCATCACTTAAGACATCATCTTCAGGGGCAGAAACACTTCTTTCCTTCCTCTTCTTCACTGCAATCTTGCTCCCAGTGGTTGAAGGTTCAGCAGGGACCTTCTTGATCTTCTTTATAGTGACCTTCTTTTGAGGAGTAACTTGAGGAGTAGCTTGAGGTTTGGAAAAATCTTGATCACAAACCTGTTTGCCCTTACGAGTCTTGACTCTATGAGAGATGCTAGAGATGAGCTCATCATCAGCAATGTCAATAGAATCATCCAGATCATCCAGATTCACCACATCATGCACAGTAGGGCCTTTATTAAGGGTTTCTTTAGAAGGAGCAACAGGAACCTCTTCAGCTTTCTCAGGTTCAAGAATCTCAGCATCTTTAGTACCAGATGTTTCAACATTGATAGCTTCAGATGTCTCAACATCTTTGGCACCAGGGGTCTTCTCATCATTGTTGTCAACAGATGTCTCAACATCACCCTGATCTTTGCTAGCATCATCTTGACCATCTTGATCATCTTTGCTGTTCTTAGAGGCAGGAATTTGGGCTAGAGGAACAGATATTCCATCAACCTGGTGCCCTTCATTCAAGATTCTTGTGACAATATCTGCGATCGCATTGTGAACATAAGCAGAGCCCTCTCTACCTTGAACAGAAAAAGTTTCTGGAACAGATCCACCAGTTGATTTTCTTGCATGCATCTTTCTTGGTGGATTACTAACAGGATCGATAGCAGGAACAGAGTTCAATGGCATAACATTCTACACAACATCTTGATCACTCACCACATTGGGTGCCCTAGATCCTGATGCTGTTTCAGAGGAAGGAGACGATTTCTTTGAGGGAGAGCTCTGAGACATGATGAGAGAAAATAGAATGCTGGGTAAAGGTTTGTGAATGCAGAGACACAGAGAGGTAGCGTGAGTGTTGAGGATAGGTTTTGGGGGAATGGAAACCGTTTGGGCAAATTGTAAAAGGGGGGGAAAATACACTTTAATGTGTAATGATAGCAAATATTTGGAGAGAGAAATGATGTTGGCCCCACACCCAATTAATTGCTATAATCCTTCACAAAGACAAATGCCTAGTTTACTTCTTAGATTTTCAAATTGCTTTGCATCCAAGGCTTTTGTGAAAATGTCAGCCAGTTGAAGATTTGTAGCAACATGTTCCAAGGCAATTATTTTATCCTCAACAAGATCTCTAATGTAGTGGTGTCTAATATCAATGTGCTTGGTCCTGCTGTGCTGAATGGGATTCTTTGAAATGTTAATGGCACTTAAGTTGTCACAATATAATGTCATGACATCTTGTGTGACATTGTATTCTGTTAACATTTTTTTCATCCAAACAAGCTGAGAGCAACTACTTCCTGCTGCAATGTATTCTGCCTCTGCAGTGGATAAAGACACACAATTTTGTTTCTTGCTGAACCATGAAATAAGATTATTCCCCAAGAAGAAACATCCTCCTGAAGTACTTTTTCTGTCATCAGCACTTCCAGCCCAATCTGCATCACAATATCCAGTGAGAATAGGTTCACACCCATGAGAGTAGAGCATTCCATACTCACAAGTACCACTCACATATTTCAGGATCCTCTTGACTTGGTTGATATGACTGATCTTGGGATCTGCTTGATACCTAGCACACACCCCAACAGCAAAAGCAATATCAGGTCTACTGGCTGTGAGATACAGCAGGCTTCCTATCATGCTTCTGTATAAACTTTGATCAACACTGGTTCCCTTTTTATCTTTGGACAATTTTAAGTGAGTAGGAGCTGGTGTTCTTTTGTGAGTAGCATTTTCCATTCCAAACTTTTTAACAATGTTTTTAGCATACTTACTCTGAGAGAGAAAGATTGAGTCTTCCATCTGTTTAACTTGCAGCCCAAGAAAATAAGTTAATTCTCCAACTAGGCTCATTTCAAATTCTGATTGCATCTGATCAACAAAATGTCTAGTCATCTTGTCTGACATCCCACCAAACACAATATCATCCACATAGATTTGAGCAATCAGGATCTTCCCTCCTTCATCTTTAACAAAAAGAGTTTTATCTATCCCTCCTTTCCTGTACGCATTACTAGTAAGAAACTCAGTTAGTCTCTCATACCAAGCTCTAGGGGCTTGTTTCAGGCCATAAAGAGCTTTTCTTAGTTTGTACACATAGTTAGGATGGTTTGGATCAGCAAAACCTTTAGGTTGCTCCACATAAACTTCCTCATTCAAGTATCCATTCAAAAAGGCACTCTTCACATCCATCTGGTATAATTTGAATTTTAGAATACAAGCAACTCCTAGCAGTAATCTAATTGACTCAAGTCTAGCAACAAGAGCAAAGGTTTCATCAAAGTCAATTCCTTCAACTTGAGTGTATCCTTGAGCAACTAGCCTTGCTTTGTTTCGGATAACAGTTCCCAGTTCATCTGACTTGTTCTTGTAAACCCATTTTGTTCCAATGACATTAGTACCTTTAGGTCTTGGTACCAGCTCCCATACTTCATTCCTTTCAAACTGACCTAATTCTTCCTGCATGGCATTAATCCAGAACTCATCTGTTAATGCTTCCTTAACATTCTTAGGTTCGATTTTTGACACAAAACAAGAGTTTGAAGCTAGTTCTCATGACCTTGTAGTAACTCCACTGTTGAGATCTCCTATAATAAGTTCACTAGGATGATCTTTTTGAACTCTTATAGATGGACTCTTGTTAGGAGGTTCAGTCTCAGACTCTGTGATAGTAGGACTGCAACCATCTTCTCTTGTAGATCCTTCAGCTGTGATATCCCAGAATGTTCCGACATCTTTTGTGACATCTGCTTGATTGTGGACATCATCAACCACAACATTTATGGACTCCATTATTACTCTGGTTCTTGAGTTGAACACTCTATAGGCTCTACTGTTTGTAGAGTAGCCCAGAAAGATCCCTTCATCACTCTTGGAATCCATCTTCCTTCTGTGATCTCTATCAGCAAGAATGTAACACTTACTACCAAACACATGGAAGTATTTGACAGTGGGTTTTCTTCCCTTCCAGATCTCATATAGTGTGGTAGAGGTTCCTTTTCTTAAGGTAACTCTATTATGGACATAACAAGCAGTATTCATGGCTTCAGCCCAGAAGTAGATAGGAAGAATCGTAGCATGGATCATAGCTCTGGCTGATTCTTGAATGGTTCTATTTTTTCTTTCAACAACCCCATTTTGCTGTGGAGTAATAGGTGATGAAAATTCATGATGTATTCCTTCAGAGGAGCAGAACTCAGCAAACTTTTGATTCTCAAATTCCTTTCCATGATCACTTCTAATTCTCACAACACCATTTTCTTTTTCTCTTTGAATTCTTTGACACAGGTCCTTAAAAACATCAAACACATCTGACTTTTCTCTGATGAAGTTTACCCAAGTGTATCTGGAGTAGTCATCCACAACCACATAAGCATATTTCTTTCCTCCAAAACTTTCCATTTGCATTGGTCCCATCAAGTCCATATGGAGCAGTTCAGGAACTCTGGAAGTGGTCAGATGTTTAACCTTTGGATGTGACATCCTGGTTTGTTTTCCTACCTGACATTCACCACATATTCTCCCTTCATCAATTTGTAGATTAGGAATTCCTCTCACAGCTTCCAGAGAAATAATCCTTTTCATACCTCTGAGATGAAGTTGGCCAAGTTTTTGGTGCCACAGCTTTGCTTCTTCTTCTTTAGAACATACAGTTGAGTAGCTGGATTCATGGGACACCCACAAGTAGTAGTTATCTTTAGATCTGACTCCCCTCATTACTACTTCCTTTTCTTCATTAGTAACCACACACTCAACTTTAGTGAAGTTGACTTGGTATCCTTGGTCACAGAGTTGGCTGATGCTTATGAGGTTAGCAGTCAGGCCTTTGACCAACAAAACACCTTCTAAATTTGGAACTCCTGAACAGTCTAGTTTTCCAACTCCTTTGATTTCTCCTTTAGCTCCATCACCAAAGGTTACATAGCTAGTAGAGTGATTCTTGATATCAACAAGCAGATTCTTGATTCCAGTCATGTGTCTGGAACATCCACTGTCAAAATACCAATCTTCTTTGGCTGAAACTCTAAGAGATGTATGGGCTATTAAAGCCATATTTTTAGGTTTCCATTGTTGCTTCTGGATGGGCATGATCTGCTTAGGTTTGTAGTAAGGAGCTTGATCTGGGTATCCATATAATCTGAAGCAAAAGGGCTTAATGTGCCCAAATCTTCCACAGTAGTGACATCTCCATCTTTGAAACTTTTTCTTCATTCCACTTTTGTCTTGATGTTGAGTCACATGTTTTGACATTGGTTTCAACATCTCAGCTTCAGGTTTAGCTTTGCTATTATCTTGGGAATGTTTCTTTGCACCAACAAATCCTATACCAGACATATCTCCTGAACTTTTTCCAATCTGCAAAATCTCCTCCAACATATCCGAGCCACTGTTCAACATTTTTACAGATTTTGACATATGATCAAGCTTGGATTGTAACATGATAATTTCACTGTTTAGTTCAGATATAGTTTTACCAAGTCCTTTGTTATCAGCCTCCAACTGAACTATGTATTTCTTCTGCTTTTCACCTTGTTGACAAACTTCAGCACTTCTGATACACAGCTTTCTGTAGGAGGCTGCCAGTTCTTCAAAGGTTAGCTCATCTTCACTAGAGTCTTCATCAGAATTACAAACCCCAGTAAGGGCTGTGACATGTTTGGCTGATTCTTCTTCAAAATCACTCTCAGACTCTTCATCAGACCAGGAGACTGACAATCCTTTCTTTTGTTTCTTGAGATAAGTAGGACATTCAGCTTTAATATGTCCATACCCTTCACATCCATGACATTGAATCCCTTTGCTGTGATTGTACTTTTCTTCTGGTTTTGCTCTTCTGCTAGAGTCATAAGATCTGCTGGTGTCTGATGAGATGTTCTTGGCATTAGGTCTTGACTTCTGATCCATTCTTCTCATTATTTTGTTGAATTGTTTACCAAGCATAGCTATAGATTCAGATAGATTCTCTTCTCTATTTTCCTCTGCTTCTTCTTGAGAGTTGGACACAAACGCTATGCTTTTGTTTTTCTTTTCAGAATTGTCACTGATCCCCATCTCAAAGGTTTGAAGAGATCCAATTAACTCTTCTACCTTCATTTTGCTGATGTCCTGTGCCTCTTCTATAGCTGTAACTTTCATATCAAATCTCTTAGGTAGGGATCTTAGGATTTTTTTTACCAGCTTTTCATCAGACATTTTCTCTCCCAAAGCTCCTGAGGTATTAGCAATATCAAGAATATTCATATGAAAATCCTGAATACTTTCATCATCTCTCATCCTTAGATTTTCAAACTTCGTAGTTAGCAGTTGAAGTCTTGACATCTTCACTTTGGAGGTGCCCTCATGAGTAGTCTTGAGGGTATCCCAGACATCTTTGGCTAGTTCACACTGGTGTACTAGTCTGAATATATTCCTGTCAATTCCATTGAATAAAGCATTTAAAGCTTTAGAGTTGCCAAGCGCCAATGCCTCCTCATCTTTGTCCCATTCTTCCTCTAGTTTAAGAGTTTTCTTGCCATCTTTATCAGTAATGACAGGATGTTCCCATCCTTTGTTCACAGCTCTCCATGCTTTAATATCCACGGATTTCAGAAAAGCCACCATGCGAGGTTTCCAATAATCATAATTGGAGCCATCCAGAATGGGTGGTCTAATCACAAATCCACCACCTTCTTTGTCCATAGTACCAGAAAATACTGTCCCTAGATCTCACCCAGTAAAAAAAACAGGCAGGGTGCCTGTTCTGATGCCAATTGAAATTCTGGACTCAGACACGCGATGTCGTACAGGATGTCACGACATTACTATCTGAATGCTTCTAAACAAATGAACAGAAAGTAAACTGAATATCTACACAAGAAAGTTGTTAACCCAGTTCGGTGCAATCACACCTACATCTGGGGGCTACCAAGCCAGGGAGGAAGTCCACTATAAGTAATATTAATTCAAGGTAATACAGATCAAGATTACTCCTTTCACTTAATATCTACCCAATGCAACTTCAATCTAAAACTTCTTAGATCAGAGATCCTACTCACTCCCCCTCAATCACAACAGTGATGACACACGCTCTACTAATAACAGAAGAAGACACACTTCAAAGACACAACTTGATCTTGCTTAAAAGCTTTGATCAAGTACAATAGTACTCTTGCTTAAAAGCTTCGAGTACTTCTTACAACTCAAACCAAAACACCTAGACCAAGACAATCATCATGATGATTGTTTGGCTTACAAGAAAGCTAGAACGCAAAACTTAAAAACAAAGAACTCTCAAAGCTTCTCAATCCAAAAACCCTAACGTGATCAGCAGCTTCTTCGTAGAATATATAGCCTTCATAAAACACAGCAGCTGGGCCTTGGATCCAAATTTAGTTTTAACCCTAATAAAAACTAATTTCCATAAATCAAGGAACTAAAAATAATAACCATCAAAGAAGTCCTTGAATCAGATCAGAATCCAACATTACCAAATAAAGCGCATAGGATCTTATCAGATCACATAACCATAAATAGTAATAGAAAAGAACGTAACAGCTGCGAATGTCATGACATCGGCCTTGACATCAGGTAAAGGCCTGCATAAGAAAAACTTCACAACAGTAGAAAGCATGTCATGACACCAGATTTGACAAGATAGAAACACAATGAGTTTTACCAAAAATTACAGCCAATCAACAACATCTACATGTTTCCTTGAAAAATATTAACTTAATTGCACATCATACATCGCTTTAGTCGTACGCACTGACACGAGAATTGTCGCGGATCTAATAGTCACTTTCCTTTCTCCAGAAAGAGAGGAGGAGAAGGAGGTGAACCAAGACTTTCAAGCTGTCTCATCCATACAACACTCGTTCAAGTCGCAAGAAAAGAATGGATGACTTTGAGCAAGAGAATGGAGAACTCAGGGAAGAGGTTAATACTCTCAAAGATGCTATTGAAAGACTCAATAGTATGGTAGAAGCCCTGGTAGTTGCACAGAATCGACCAACGCCAGAAGAACCACAAAGGACTGTGGTTTCCGAGATTGTTTCTACTCCTATTCCTCAGTATACCATGCCGCCCAACCGACCTTGGGGCATGCCGTATAACTTTATTCCAGAAGGGTACATACCCCCAGTTTCTGAAGTTCCAAGAGCTAAAATGGAGATACAACCTCCGGAGGGTTACAAACCTCTGGAAATTGAAGTTCCAAGACAGAATGCTGAGATTGAAGTTCACACAACAGAATGCTGAGATTCCAAGATCTGCTGTCATGGCTTCTCCACAGCCTATTATGCATACTTTTCCTCCACAGGGCGAACAAGTATATCATCACGCTCCCAGTGAGGACGCTGGCGTGTATGAAAGATTGGACGAGTTCCAGGAACAGTTTCTGCAAATGCAGAAGGAACTCAAGACTCTTCGAGGACAAGATTTATTTGGAAAGAATGCTGCAGACCTCTGTCTGGTTTCAAATGTTAAGATTCCTCACAAATTCAAAGTACCAGATTTCGAGAAGTACAAAGGGAATTCATGCCCACAAAGTCACCTCGTAATGTACGCTCGAAGAATGTCAACTCAGACTGATAATCAACAATTACTCATTCATTATTTTCAAGACAGCCTGACTGGTGCTGCACTCAAATGGTACATGAACTTGGACAGTTCAGAGATTCGTACTTTTCAAGACCTCGGAGAGGCCTTCGTCAAATAGTATAAGTACAATCTGGATATGGCTCCCGACAGAGATCAACTCCGGGCCATGACTCAAAAAGATAGAGAAAGCTTCAAGGAATACGCTCAGAGATGGCGTGAAGTTGCTGCTCAAATTTGTCCACCACTTGAAGAGAAAGAAATGACAAAAATCTATCTCAAAACTTTGAGTCCATTTTATTACGGACGAATGGTTGCAAGTGCACCAAGTGACTTTACCGAGATGGTAAACATGGGTGTACGTTTAGAAGAAGCAGTTCGGGAAGGACGCTTGAACAAAGAACTAGAATCTTCTATTGGTCCAAGGAAGTATGGAAGTTCTTTCCAGAAGAAAAAGGATCAAGATGTCAGCAATGTCTTGCACAAAATCAAGAAGAAATTTTAACCTCAAGTTGCAACAATAACTCCGGTTGTTAACTCAGCGCCAGCTTATCAACCTCAGGTCTCGCAACAACAAATTCAACAAAGGTCGCAGCAACCTCAGCAGCAGGTTCGACCTCCAAATTACAACAATCGGGCTCCAAGGTATCTTGCCTTTGACCCAGTACCAATGCCGTATGCGGAATTGTTTCCAACATTACTGGCAAAAGGACTCATTCAGACAAGGAGTCCTCCAAATCCACCAAATAGTTCCTCACCATGGTATAAGGCTGACCAATCCTGTCCCTATCATCAGGGGGCACCAGGTCACAATATTGAGAACTGTTTCCCTTTCAAGATTGACGTCCAACGATTAGTGAAGAGCGGAATGCTATCCTTCAAAGATACTAGTCCAAACGTCCAAGCAAATCCTTTGCCGCAGCATAAAGAAGCTTCAGTAAATCTGATAGATCAACACCCTAACGTCATTCAAATCTACGACATTCGTCAGATAGGGGAAAATCTTGTCAAGATGCACGCTAAACAAGCTGGGTACGGCCATGTACCACCTCACAACTACTTCACATGCGATATTTGTCCAAAGAATAATCAAGGATGTGCCGTAGTTCAAGCTGCATTACAAGAACAAATGGACTTAGGATGGATTCAACATATCCGAGTCAGGACTGAACATGACATCAACATGGTTCAAGGATGTCCAGAAAATACAAAATCTACAAAGTTGAAGACCTCGAAGGATCGGTAGTCAGGTTCCATAAAACTTTAAATGGACTTGCCTACTTTGGAACAGATTTCCACGCTTACAGTAGATGCAGAATTCGTCGAAGAAATTCACAAGGATGTTTGCGTGTTCGCAACGACATTCAAAAGCTGATGGATGACAATACCATTACTGTTCTTACCAACAGAGAAGATGACGAAGTCTTTACCGTATCTCCTCAAATTAATCAAGTTGAACCAATGCAAGTTAAGTATGATAGCAGGAAGACAACAATTGCTCCGTTAGTCATCTACTTACCAGGTCCTGTATCGTATGAGTCCAGCAAGGCTATACCATACAAGTACAATGCTACATTCATTGAAAATGGTAAGGAGATACCATTACCGTCTGTTGTCAACATTGCTGATGTTAGTCGAGTCACCAGAAGTGGACGAGTCTTCAACATAACAACAGAAAATGTGGAGAAACCTTCGGAGGAAGCCCCACATAGGCAAGACAATCATCCGACCAATGTTGTTCAAGCGAAAGAAAATGATGAGATCTTGAAGTTAATCCAGAAGAGTGAATACAACATTGTAGATCAATTGCTACATACTCCGTCTAGGATATCTGTTCTCTCCCTGCTATTGAGTTCTGAAGCTCATAGGGAAGCTCTACAGAAAGTTTTGGAACAAGCTTTTGTAGAACCTGGCGTCACAATAAGCCAATTCAACAACATCGTTGCCAACATCTCCGCGGGAACTAGCCTAAGTTTCTGTGACGAAGATCTTCCTGAAGAAGGAGTGGACCACAATCTTCCACTTCACATCTCAGTTGGCTGCATGGGTGATACACTCACATGAGTCCTAATAGACAACGGATCCTCTCTCAACGTCATGCCGAAATCAACATTGTCAAGATTATCTTTCAAAGATTACCCTCTAAGAAAAAGTCATGTCATCGTCAAAGCATTTGATGGATCAAGGAAGTCAGTTTTTGGAGAAGTGGATCTTCCCATAACTATTGGACCTCAAACGTTCAAAATCACTTTCCAAGTTATGGATATTCCAGACAGTTGTTTGCTATGTCGCCCATGGATTCATGAGGCTGGGGCAATTACTTCAACACTTCATCAGAAACTGAAGTTCATAAGAAATGACAAATTGGTAATCGTATGTGGAGAACAAGCTCTGATCGTCAGCAACCTGTCATCATTCTCCGACATAAAACCAAAAGAAGTTGTTGGAACTAAATTCCAAGCACTTTCTTTGGATAAGGAAAAAGGAAAGGAGAAAGCAGCGTCTATTTCTTCATACATAGATGCAATCCAAGTTGTAAAGGATGGCACTACCAGTGGTTGGGGGCACATTAATATTCCTACCAACAACAAGAACAGAACAGGACTTGGATTCTTTCCAACATCATCAAAGACTATTCCAGGAATTGAGGTAGTTCTTCCAATTCTAGAAACTTTCCGCAGTGGAGGTTTTCTTCAACCTGTTCAACAAACAGTCAATACCATCGGTACGGAAAACACCGATGAAGAGGAATGGCTATCCTATCTTAACAAAGCAGGATACATATCCCTATCAGAGTCTGAATCACCTTACTGTTATCCGACTAAGGGATCTGAAAGTAAGACTCGACCAAGCAATGACAAAGTTACAAATAGCTTCACCACCAGAAGTCATGGTTCATCAGAAGAAGTTCCTCCTATCCCCGAAGAAACCTGGGATACATTAGGAGAACCAAGCGGAAAATTCGACTACATGGTGAAATACTCCGCTCCTGAAAGCTCAAAAACCTCTTTGGAAGATATTGTTCCAACTGGATGGAACATTGATTACGAGTACCTTACTTAGCCAAAAGAGATGTATAACCCTTGCTATTCATCATCACCGACTGGTGAAATCATCATTGAGGATTATATCCCCAAGTCACCTTCCGAGGCTACGGATCTAGAGTTCACATATCTAGTCCATGCCATCTTGGGAGAAGAGCAAGACCAAAATACAGAAGAGGATGATCTCGAAAGTGTCTTCGATAACGAGTCTCTCCATTCAGAAGATTGGAAGTTTCCTCAAAAGAAAGTCCGACATACTCCACTTGGAAATGGGTATGCTCACACCGCTCAGTCTGCTGAAGTAGAAGAAGATCGTCTGAGTATTGCAAAGACAGTGGTTGGTAAATCAAGACCTACCACAGGCCAGCTTAAGCCTAAGGTTCCAGATTACTTAGTGCACAACGGGGTTCGCCACTATTGGACAGCTGTTGAAGTTTCAACTGTTGTTCGCACTCCTAAGTAGGAACTTTCACCGTTATTTTGTCCTCTCACCATAGCCCAGGGTGAAGAGATGTTTCATAGGGCTTTGCATTTTACTATTTCTTAGGAAAATGTACCTCTTTGCTTCGCCCAAAGCAATAGAGTTTTGTTTTATAGGGTCTTTGTTTCAAGAAATGACTGTCAATAAATAAAAATGTCATTCTGTTCCTTCGTTTAGTTTTCCCTTTTCTTTTTTCGGAAATTGGTAATCCTAAAAAACACCCTTAAAAAACATCAAAAATTCCATTAACTGCATACACCGAGTCTTCCCTCGTTGTCTAAATAAAACTTATCACACATATGCAGATTAATCATAAAATACCCCGTTGAAACGTGCCATCGTATGACTTCTCCAAGCTTTGAATTTCCTGTATTCGAGGCAGAGGAAGAAGAAGACGAAGAAATACCAAAGGAAATTTCACGATTATTTCAACAAAAGGAAGAGGCCATTCAGCCATACAATGAGCCTCTAGAGATCATTAACCTTGGTTCCGATGGAAACAGAAAAGAGGTTAAGATTGGAGCTTCGCTCAGTTCAGAGATCAGAGAGAGTTTGATACAACTATTCAAAGAATTCTCAGATGTCTTCGCTTGGTCTTATCAAGATATGCCAGGGTTGGATACCAGTATAGTGGAGCATCACTTGCCATTAAAAGCAGAATGCCCTCCGGTCAAACAAAAATTAAGAAGAACTCATCCGGAGATGGCCATGAAAATCAAAGAGGAAGTTCAAAAGCAGATCAACGCAGGTTTCCTCGTCACTTCAGAATACCCTCAGTGGTTAGCTAACATTGTTCCCGTTCCTAAGAAAGACGGAAAAGTCCGCATGTGCGTCGACTACAGAGATTTGAACAAAGCTAGCCCTAAGGATGATTTTCCTTTACCACATATCGATATGTTGGTTGACAGTACAGCAAAATCCAAAGTTTTCTCATTCATGGACGGATTTTCGGGATACAACCAAATCAAAATGGCACCTGAAGACATGGAGAAAACAGCTTTCATCACCCCCTGGGGCACGTTCTGCTATCGTGTTATGTCTTTTGGACTAAAGAACGCAGGGGCAACTTATCAAAGAGCCATGACTACACTTTTCCACGACATGATGCATAAAGAAGTGGAAGTCTATGTGGACGACATGATTGCCAAATCAGAAAATGAAGAAGATCACATACAAAATCTGACAAAGTTATTTCAACGCTTACGGAAGTTTCAGCTTCGCCTGAACCCCAACAAGTGCACCTTTGGTGTCTACTCAGGAAAACTCCTTGGTTTCATTGTCAGCAAACGAGGAATTGAAGTGGATCCAGACAAAGTCAAGGCAATTCAAGAAATGCCTTAACCCAGAACCGAGAAACAAGTTAGAGGATTTCTTGGACGTCTGAATTACATCTCGAGATTCATATATCTCATGACTGCAACTTGCGCTCCTATTTTCAAACTTCTACGGAAAAATCAAAGTTGCGTCTGGACAGACGATTGTCAGAAAGCGTTCGACAGCATTAAGGAATATTTGCTCGAACCACCCATCTTGTCTCCTCCAGTGGAAGGAAGACCTTTGATAATGTACTTAACCGTCTTAGAAGACTCCATGGGTTGTGTCCTTGGACAGCAAGACGAGACGAGAAGAAAAGAGCATGCAATTTACTACCTAAGCAAGAAATTCACTGACTGTGAATCCCGCTACTCCATGCTCGAGAAGACGTGTTGTGCTTTGGCCTGGGCTGCCATGCGTCTCCGCCAGTACATGATTCGACATACTACTTGTTTGATCTCTCATATGGATCCAATCAAGTACATCTTTGAGAAGCCTGCCTTAACTGGGAGAATTTCCCGTTGGCAGATGTTGTTATCAGAATATGACATTGAGTATCACGCACAGAAAGCCGTGAAAGGAAGCATTCTAGCTGAGCACCTGGCTCACCACCCACTCAATGGTCATGAATCAACCAGTTTTGACTTTCCGGACGAGGACGTCATGTACCTCAAGATGAAAGATTGCGACGAGCCACTACCAAACGAAGGACCTGAGATAGGATCCCAGTGGGGCTTAATCTTTGACGGAGCTGTCAATGCTTATGGACGAGGAATTGGGGCAATCATTGTTACACCTCAGGGTACCCATATTCCATTTACTGCCAGATTAACTTTCAAATGCACAAACAATGAGGCCGAATATGAAGCTTGCATCATGGGTCTCAAAGAAGCCGTGGATCTAAGAATCAAACACTTGGATGTATACGGGGATTCTGCTTTGGTCATCAATCAAATCAAAGGAGAATGGGAAACACGCCAACCAGGGCTAATTCCTTACAAAGACTACGCGAGAAGATTGTTACCATTCTTCGACAGGGTAAATTTTCATCATATTCCTCGCAAAGAAAACAACTTGGCTGATGCATTAGCCACACTCTCTTCCATGATTAGGATAAATCATTGGAATGACATTCCTCGGATCGATGTTATGCGCCTGGATAGGCCCGCTCATGTTTTCACAGTAGAAACAATCATCGACGACAAACCGTGGTATCACGACATCAAGAACTTTCTTCAAAAGCAAGAGTACCCTCTTGGGGCGTCAAAGAAAGATAGAAAGACTTTGAGAAGGTTAGCTTGTAGATTCTTCCTGAATGAAGATGTTCTGTACAAGAGAAATTTCGACATGGTTCTGCTCAGATGCGTTGACAGAAAAGAAGCAGAAGTACTCATGAGAGAAATACATGAAGGTTCCTTTGGTACTCACACCAATGGACACACCATGACAAGGAAAAAACTGAGAGCAGGATATTATTGGTTGACGATGGAGTCAGATTGCTACCAGTACGCAAAGAGGTGTCACAAATGTCAAATCTACGCCGATAGAATTCATGTGCTACCATCTCTTCTCAACATACTCTCTTCCCCTTGGCCTTTCTCCATGTGGGGAATCGACATGATTGGAATGATCGAGCCAAAAGCGTCCAACGGGCATCGCTTCATCTTGGTAGCTATAAACTATTTCACCAAATGGGTAGAAGCAACTTCATATGCAAACGTTACAAGACAAGTTATCGTCAGGTTTATCAAGAATCACATCATCTGTCGCTACCCGCATTCCTAGCAAGATAATCACTGACAATGGGTCAAATTTGAATAACAAAATGATGAAGGAGCTTTGTGAAGAATTCAAGATTGAGCATCACAACTCATCTCCTTACAGACCAAAGATGAATGGAGCTGTAGAAGCAGCTAACAAAAACATCAAGAAAATCGTTCAGAAGATGGTCATCACTTACAAAGATTGGCATGAAATGCTCCCGTATGCTCTTCATGGTTACCGTACATCAGTACGTACTTCGACTGGAGCAACTCCTTTCTCCCTTGTATATGGCATGGAAACAGTCCTACCTATAGAGGTTGAGATTCCATCAATGAGAGTCTTGATGGAGGCAAAATTAACAGAAGCCGAGTGGTGTCAAAGCAGATTCGACGAATTGAACTTAATCGAAGAAAAGCGCATGACAGATTTATGCCACGGTCAGCTATATCAACAAATAATGAAGAAAGCTTTCGACAAAAAGGTTCGACCTCGCACAATCAAAGAAGGTGACCTTGTACTCAAAAAGATTCAATCTTTTCTCACAGATTCGAGAGGGAAATGGACTCCCAATTATGACGGCCCCTACGTGGTCAAGAGAGCTTTCTCAGGAGGAGCCTTAATACTCACGACTATGGATGGAGAAGAATTCACCCGTCCTGTGAACGTCGACGCAGTCAAGAAATACTTCGCCTAAATAACTAAAAGAACAGCTCACTAAGTTAAAAACTCGCAAAGAGCAGCTTAGGCAAAAAAGAGCGTCTCGGTGAATCGAAAACCCGAAAGGGCGATTCAGGCAAAAGTTAGAGACATAAAAAATAAATAACCAATCCCGGTAGACTTAAAACCCGAGAGGGGTAGTTTACGCAAAAGTTAGGGATATATGGCAAGTAACTGTGTTCAAGAAAAACTTGATCATCCAAAAATCCATAGCGGAGTATTCATCAGCAGTAGGTCATCTTCTACGAAGCACGAATACAGCGCAACTCGGAGTGGAAGGGAAAGATAACGGTCGTCACGTTTCATCGTAGCCCTTTTCCCGAAAAATTACCAATTTCCAACTTTGTAAATACTCCATGGAGTCAAGCATTTGGCTGATTACCATTCCATATATAATAATTTGAGCCTTGTGCCTTTCTTTGCAATCGAGTCTTAGTCAGTTTCTTGAAATGCATTTTAAGTTTAAACAGTCATTTTCTTGAAACAAATGTTTTCATAAAATAAAATGAATTTACTTGCAAAAATAAAGGTGAAATTTCTTTCTAAGATTTACAAACAATAGGAAGAATGCAAACAGTTGCTCCGAGAACGGTTGAAACTCCGGGAACCAAGATTTCCCCATGAGGTCGCTTTGCGAACATCTCCCGATGACGGATCTTCACTTCAATTCATATTACTCATTTCGGACAGCGAACAACTGATAACCAGCTGTTCCCAACAGAGTTCGAACTGCAAGAAGAAGACATCTTCTGATCAACAAGATTCAGGTCGTATCATAGGATTTTACATCCGCGACAATTCTATTCACATTCACTTTACATTTTATATTTGTCATAATATTCATGCATACATAGTCGAGTCAGGCTCTTATCATGTGAATGCCCGAGTCATTAAGGCATGAACTCAAGTTTCCCCTGCAAGTTATGGAGGAACTTTTTCCTTCAAGACGACAGTTCATACGCAAGGATCTCCCCAAGCAAGTCAACAAATGGTAATCTCCCTCAAAGAGATAGTTTGTTCACTTTTGGAATTCCCCAACTGAGAATCTCCTGCAGAGCGACGCTCGACAATCTTCTTCAAATAAGATAGGTTGTTTCGCATTTTGAATTCCTCAGAAATTCGGTATTTCCCTAGCGGATCGACAAATGATCCCCAACGGAGTCAGTGAATGGTAGTCTTCATCCAGAAGATAGTTCAGATTCCTCAGCATAAGTAGGTGAATGATAGTTTTCTTCCCGAAGACAGTTCGTCTGCTTTCAAGCAAAGTCATTAGCCCCTCAAAAGAGCGCGGGACCATATGACGATCCTTCAAAAACGTCAAGTTGAAAGGAGGGATGGTGAAGTCCCTTTATTTACCGTCAAATGGTATCTTACCTCCAAGTGCTGGTAAGAAGTTTGATGAGGAAACAAACCTTTGAAGTTTCTTTATTTACCGTCAAATGGTATCTTACCTCCAAGTGCTGGTAAGAAGTTTGATGAGGAAACAAACCTTTGAAGTTTCTTTATTTACCGTCAAATGGTATCTTACCTCCAAGTGCTGGTAAGAAGTTTGATGAGGAAACAAACCTTTGAAGTTTCTTTATTTACCGTCAAATGGTATCTTACCTCCAAGTGCTGGTAAGAAGTTTGATGAGGAAACAAACCTTTGAAGTTTCTTTATTTACCGTCAAATGGTATCTTACCTCCAAGTGCTGGTAAGAAGTTTGATGAGGAAACAAACCTTTGAAGTATCTTTATTTACCGTCAAATGGTATCTTACCTCCAAGTGCTGGTAAGAAGTTTGATGAGGAAACAAACCTTTGAAGTTTCTTTATTTACCGTCAAATGGTATCTTACCTCCAAGTGCTGGTAAGAAGTTTGATGAGGAAACAAACCTTTGAAGTTTCTTTATTTACCGTCAATTGGTATCTTACCTCCAAGTGCTGGTAAGAAGTTTGATGAGGAAACAAACCTTTGAAGTTTCTTTATTACCATCAAATGGTATCTTACCTCCAAGTGCTGGTAAGAAGTTTGATGAAGAAACAAATCTTTGGAAATTTTCTCTTTATCTGAGATATTGTCCAAACACGACTGAGACCAGTTTCGAGATATGGACATCCGAAACAAGGGGGAGGTTGTTCACCTTTTTCTAAGCGTCAACACTTAGTTAAAGAAGATGGATTGCGCATCCTACATTGTCATCCATTCACCAGAATCCGCATGACGTATTCCTACAGGAGTTTGTCTCCTCATCCCCCGCCAAGTGCGACAACGGGATCAAGTCATGCAAGGATTTTATCAATTACAACATCTCAGGAGCGCCCAAAATTCGGGCATTCTTTGATATTTAAGTCTCTTTCACGCAGGAGAGATCGAGATATCAATCTCTCTCCCTCCAGATAAAAGAAACATAAATAGGGGCATCTGTCATACCTTAATTTTTGACCCCCCTGAGATGACATATCTTCAGGATTTTCATCAGGTCAAAGCAAGTACCCAGAGCAGTCACTTCTTCATCTGGCATTTAATCGAGGATGTTCAAAGACAAGAAAACTCAGGCAAAGGATCAATCAGTAGAAGGATTAGTCTCTAACATAATCATAGGACTCAAGAGCTTAATTTTCTCACCTATGATTGATTAGACACCCAGTCCTCTGAATACGGATTTACTCAGGTCACCAGACTAGGGTTTTTGAGCCTATCAAGGACTAAAATCAGGGATCACCTTTGGGAAACCCTAAAAAGCCCCAGGGGATCATTCAAAGACATCAATCATCTTCAAATAGCTCATATGACAAGATCCACTGGACATCACACCTCAATTCAAAGTCTACAGTCATTATTTTCATATGGTCGACAATTATGGTTTTTGACCTAATTCACCAGGATAGTTGACTTTTGATCAGAGGCATGGATCCAAAACTCAAGACATGATTCAAGAATCTCTACTACCTCAATATAACCCATTTACACCACTCATTTGAGGAGAAGATCGTAATTCCACACAAAAGTCCAAAGTCTCACTTTATTTGGAAAAAGTCAACTGTATGGGATCACCTTTGACTTTTAAGATTTTTGGTCAAACCATGACTTTCAAAGATCAATATCATCAATATATGGATATTAAAGTCATTTGACCAAAGAAATTCAAGAAGAATCATCAAGGAGCAAAAAGTCGGGAATTAGGGTTTTTGAGGGCATTGTGGGAACTCAAAATTTCACCTACACAACTCAAAAAACTTCCAACATGAAAGTTGTAGATCTTGCAAAATAAAACAAAATCTTACATCAGAACTTTTTTCAAAAGATCAACCATTTAAGAGTTTTGGAATTTTGAAGCTTTAGGTTATAAAAACTTGGAAATTTTTCTAAGTGTTTTTAACCTAGTTTTCATCCAACTTTGGGCTCATTTTTCAAAAATTTCCCTAATGATTCTGAAGGAACCATAAACTAATGATTTGAAGTAGATGTTTAGGGCTTTCCAAATTGTGTTCAACCTTCTCCAAATTCATTTTGAGCTAAGAGTTATGCTTGTTCAAAGTTGGCCTCATGAAGTGAAATTATAGGTCATGCCTCATTTTGGAACTTTGAAATTTTGTGCACATGACCTCATTTATGGATGCTACACGACCCATACCACATCTGAAAACATGCCATGCATTCATTTTCACCATAGCATAAGAATTGAGGAAGATTCCCAAAACAAGAACATGTGATTATGTAATGATTACATTTGGGAATTTATGGCAAATTGATGAATCACCCAAGGAATCTTCTCACCAACCAATTATAGCTCATTTCTGTCTCAGAATTGTCCCCTAAGATCAAGCAAAATCGAGGGCTAGGGGATTGATCAAATGGAATCAAAATTCTCATCATTGCATAAGAGATATTTGCAAACTTCCTTCATGGCCAAGAAAACCAAATAAACCTCACTAAGCAAGCTCACTCCTCTGCAACTATACTGAACCATTTGCCTATAAATAGGAGAGCATACCTCAGTAGAAAAACACACCAAAGCAACATAATTCTTGCTTTCTCTTTTCTTTCTTCATACTTAGTTTTTTCAAAGGTCCTTTGGCAAGAAGACTCGGATTCTTCAAACCAAAGCTCTCTCTTTGAAAATAAGTATTCAAACACATTGAGGGAGGCATTTAGAGGTGATCCAACCCTCTGGAACACTTCTGGGCGTGGAGAATCATCATCTTCACCTCTCATTTGGAGCACTTGCAGTTGGAGGACCACAGAACAATTCAGGAGGTTCCAAGCAAGGTTAGGCATCCAGGCACGTTCCTCAGATCATAGTGAAGCTGTTCAGATGGCTGCAGCTCATCTGTAACTCCAGATTCATCATCCTCCATGTTCACTTGAAGCTCAAATCGAAGGAGTCGAGTAGAGAAATTCAGAAGGTTTGAGGACATAACAAGCATCCAGTTAGCATCACTGAGTCCCAAGGAAGCCTTTGGGATCATTCATACGAGCCCAGGTGCTCTCTATCATCCTCACGACCTCCATTTTCAGAGGTAAGTTTCTGAACTCCACCTCTTTAATTTAAGCTCTCTTTGTGATAAATCTCGATTCTATCTTGTTCAGCATCATCAGAGGATTGAAAACCCTCTATCATCATTCATTTATCTTTAAGTATAGCCATTTAATTTGATTTTTAAATTTTAGGGTTCTTCACGTTTTCTGGTAAATTAGTTAGATATAGTTAATATAAATTTATGTTAGTTACATATTCAGAATCGTGAGTGAATTTAGAGCAAGTTTCATGTTTACACCTTGGCCATTGGTTGAGATTTGAGAGAATTAGAATTTCAAAAATGTTGGAGCTTGAGGTTGAAGACGAAGATGGAGGGTGGCGCCATTTTCAAATCTGAGGGCCAAGTTTATTATATTTTGAATGGTTTGTGTTTTACAAACGAATTCATCGTTTGCCCTAGTGGCCTCACATGCGCTCTTAGTCTCCTCATGCCCAAGGTCTGGGGTTCGAATCCCCCTCGCCTCAGACCTTTTGATTTTATTTTCTTTTTTGCTTCTATACACTTGAACAATATATGAATTGCAATGAAGCCAGCTTACTATCACCACACGCGCGTTGGCTCAGTGGTGTTGGTTTTGGGTGTGTGACCTAAAGGGCGTGTGTTCAAACCTTGGAGGAGACAAAATCATTTTTTACCACTAATTTCCTTCACTTTTTCTCACAACTTCACACGATTAATTCACCTATCAAATTAAATCATTTTCACCTCATTTTTCACACACTTGCTATTTAATATATCTATTTTGTGAATAATCAAAAAAATCATAAAAATATTATTTATTTCATATATTTTTATTAGGTTTAAAATAGTATGTTTTAAGTGTTTTCTTAAATACTTTGAAAATATATATTCATTTTGTTTTAACCTAAATTACTTTGTGAATAATTTTATGATAAAACCCTAATTATTTAGGTCTTAATTAGGTATAGATTTCATCTTTGCCTTAATTAAGTTGACTTTTGTCAAATTGCAAAACTGTTTTCAATCTCTGATTAAGCAGACGATTAAGGTTTTCAAACAACAAAACCTTATATCATTTCAATCTTTTTTCCAACTGTTTTTATAACAGTAAATCATTTTCAAATGGGCCTCTAATAGAGTATAAGTCCCAACACCTTCCTCTCTTCTTAGCTTGTTTTCAAAACTGTATTTTCAAAATCTTCTTTCTGTTTTCAAAACATTCTTCTGGTATTTGAAGGGCATTATTCCCGGTGAAACTCTTCAGATACCTATGTGACCTTTGTCCATCTTCACTTCTTCTGTTTTCAAAACCCTTAACTGTTTATCATATATATATTCAACTGTTATCCATCAATTGCTGGTAAGGCTTTGTACATACTTCTTCAAAGGCCTCCACTCCATCCAGGTTAGGCTTTACAAGCTTTCAATTTACAGTCTTTATTTAAATTACTGTCAAATATAAACTGTGCATATATTTGTTTAGAACTACGTTTGAGTGTAAACCCTAGGAAAGTTAAACTATATATATATATATATATTATAGGAATATGACCTAGGATTGAGAATGTCTTCCCGGTGAAGGCTCTTTCCTAATTAGAAATCTGTAGTTCAAACCCCCAAGATGAATTATTCCCGGTGAAACATCTTGGCAAAAACCTTAGAATCCAAAAAGAAATAGGACACATCCACCCAAAGAGGAATTATTCCCGGTGAAACCTCTTACCCATTTGCTTAGAGCCAAAATAAGTTCAAAACTACATAGCTTTCTCTTGTGCTATAACAAGGACCCTCGATGACCCTCGATTAGCCTCCTATTGGGCTTTGTACAAGGACCCACAGGCTTCTTAAAAGCATTTCCAGCTTCCTCTTGAGCTTGTATACAAGGACCCACCAGGTTTCTTATAAACATAGGAACAGGTCTTTAGTCACCTTTTAACCTACCCTGGTGAGTTTCTTCCAATTAAAACCAGACTTTAAACAAGCTAAGTTTGTCTCAATTTCAAATTGAGTACACCTTTTGGAATGAGAGACATGGACAGTCTCTGTCACCCTTATCTTCTTTAATCTTCCTTAGCAGAGTCTAGGATCCATGTTTGCTTATCCTCAGCAAGTGTCAGCCTTCATCTTGGGGTTTAAACAAGAAGTCTCATTAGATAATCTTTCTGCCATTCATTCTTTCATTTCAATAAAAACCTCTGGAAAGGGTTAGCCTCCAAAATCACTTCTTCAAAAAACAAAGATTCATTTCTCTTAGGAGATAATTTCCCCAAAAGAGTCAAAACCCCTGGAAAGGGTTAGCCTCCAAATCATTCTTTCATTTTAACAAAAACCCCTGGAAAGGGTTAGCCTCCAAATCATTCTTTCATTTTAACAAAAACCCCTGGAAAGGGTTAGCCTCCAAAATCACTTCTTCAAAAAACAAAGATTCATTTCTCTTAGGAGATAATTTCCCCAAAAGAGTCAAAACCCCTGGAAAGGGTTAGCCTCCAAATTCAGTCAATAAACAGTCAAAATCCCTGGAAAGGGTTAGCTTCCAAAAAAATCATTCTTTTCAAAAGACAAATTCTCCAGCCGAGTCAAAATCCCTAGAAAGGGTTAGCTTCCAAAAATCAGTCTTTTAATACATAAACTCCTTCAGTAGAGTCAAAACCAACAAAAACAGTTAGCCTCAACCTTGGGCTTCATACAAGGCACCAAAAAACAATAAATTCCCCTGTTAATAGTCAGCCTCAACCTTGGGCATTGTACAAGGCAGATAATAGAGTCTCCCCTAGTGAGTCCTTCATTGTTCAATAGCCACAACCTTGGGCTTTGTACAAGGCAGATAAACCATATGTTGTGTGTCAAAGATTCCTATAAAGTCATACATACTCAGTTTATTTAAGAGTCCGCCACAACCTTGGGCTTCATACAAGGCAGAAAATATATTTTCCCTAAGTAGAGTCAGCCTCAATTCTGGGCTTTGTACAGAACATAAAAATCCCTTGTAAATTAATCCTCAATGGAGTTTTCTCCAGAATCATAATAATAATTAATCAATCAAAAAGCCTCAAGCTTGGGCCTCATACAAGCCAGTTAAAAGTCAAATCTTTTATATAGTAGATAGACATAGCTTATCTCTATAGAGAGATCTTTCTTCTATCTCACCACATTCAAACAAACAAACATTACATTTTAATCAAGTCTCCCATTTAGGATTTTGAAAGGCATGAGCTGGCAGTAAAACCCAGACATGCGGTAACTTTCCCTAATTTGGATGAGCATCTTTCTTTCATTTAAGAGGCATTTGACTGGTATACTTGCACATACACAAGTAAGGTCCCCCTCTTGACTGAAATGAATTCAGTTATTCTGTCACTCTTTTAAAATGTTTGTGGTGGAATAGTAGAAATACCTCTCTATAAAGATGATTTCATGCCTCTTTACTATAAACAGTGATTTAATTCAAGCTTCAACCTTGAGCTTCAAGCAAGGCACCAAAAATAATTAATAATTAATTAGTTCCCCGAACTACATTAAGCTCTGACTTCCACTAGGGATATGTAGGCATGAGGTTCACAAGGAATCTCAGCGAGCTAATAAAATACCAAAAATAGTCAGTCAGTCTGTCTGTCTTTCTTTTATTCAATTCAATTCCTTCTCCTAACACAAAGGAGAAACTTTCCCAATAATCATTAGCAGCACAAACACATTTAGACACAGAGAAGGTTCCTGTAGAGTACTACAGATATGTAGGGTGTTTAAACACTTCCCTATGTATAACCGACCTCCCGGACTCCAGAATTTCTAGTCTAGGTGAAATCCCCACACTTAGCAAACTCTTAGGGTTTAGTTGAGATCTTTTTTTCCCTTTCCTACTCGTAGGACAATAAGAAAGTTCGTGTGATATCGTAGGAAGAACTGAAACAAAATTCATCCCACCACGGGCGCATTCTCCTTCCAAATTTCGCGTGAAGGGTCTGGCGTGCCGTCCTCCCAAGTGAAACGGGGAGGTAAAAAAACGACAACCACAGACTCATCTGGTGTTGCCGAGTCAGAGATGGGAGAGAACTTCTTTGGAGATGCATCACATGATTGCTGAGATATTTTGAGACTCTTCGAAACAGAACTTGTGTCATACTCGTGGGAAGAATCGCAATAGTTCAAACTTAATAAGTGACGAGAAGGACCAATAGGGTTGTTTGCCGTTTGTAGAAGAATAGGAGTGCGAGGGAACTTTATATACAGACTAAGTGAGGGAAGTTTCAAATAGTGGATATTTAAAAAGCCCAAAATGTATTCCCCAAAACATGTTAATTGCTATAATTTGATTTGATGGCAAATACCTAACATACCCTTCACCTTCACAATGTTTTTGGAGGATGTTACAACATTCTCTGTGACATTACATTCAATAGGTTTGATCACCATAATTAACAGTTTTAATGAAGGATTGCTAACAATTCTAATCGATAGATTCGATTATCACTAATAACAAATAAATGTATTTTAAAAATTAAAAATTAAATTATTAATTTATCGTTACTCCTTATAAACAATAGATTCGATTAAAAATAATAACGAATTGACAAAAAAGAAAATGCTAATCATCGTAACCAATAGAGTGGTTAAAACCCTTTAGCAAAATAAATGTACTTTTATTATTTTATTTTTATTATTTTATTTTTATTATTTTATTTCTCACCAATACGACTATTAGATATAATCGGATCAAAGAGAAAATTAAGAAATCAATAAGAATTAATATTAATACATTAATTAATTATTTTGTTTTATTACTCATGGGGGTGTGTTTTGTTAAGGCTAGCAATTTAGGGGGTGTTAAAAGTGTTAGATTAGGCCCAAAAGTTTGTGACCCGCTGTGATTGTGTGTGGCGAAGGCGTAGGTTATGGTGGGTGAGCAAAATCAAGATCGTCTGATCTAGATCCTACGGCCTGCATGTAAGGATAATTGAGGAGAGTGATAAGGACGTGCGCACGAAATCATGTTCCCTGTGCTAGACGTGTGGCCATGGGAAGGCCACGCGTCATCATTCTCGGTGAATGGGTTTGATTATAAAAACGCAGACTCAACCCCCCATGCCTCTTTTTTCTCTTTTCGTTTTCTCTCTCTACCTCTCCATTCTCTCTCAATCATCTCCTCTCTCTTCTTCTTTCATTCTACAAACGCAACCCAGAAAAGCCACCACCCACCACCGGACGGAAATCGCCGTGGCCGGTGGTTTCTCCCCCAACCACCCCTTTTACCGCCTTACAACCCAGTTTCCGGTTGATCTTCAACCGCAAAACTCATCCCAAAACCCAGATCTGGAAGAAAAATTAAGAACCCTAATAAACCCTAAGAACCCTAACGAACCCTAACCCTCATTTTCAAGAACCCTAACCCCTTTTAAAACCCAGAAAGCACATTCAAGCCAATAATCATACATATAACCAATCAACAAACCTAAGCTAAGTGTTGATTGAGGGTTTACCTTTAGATCAATCGCCGCTTATAATCCCAATATGCACGCTTTGTATTCCGCAATGTTGTTGGTTCAGTCAAAGCATAGCCTCGCAGTGAAGGGTAAGTGATGACTGTCTGGAGATGTCAAGACTGCCCCTATACCATGTCCAAGTGCATTTGAGGCCCCATCAAACATAAGTGTCCATATTGCCCCTGGTTCAGGTCCTTCGTCGGGCCCTGGTATTTCGTAGTCCCTTACCACCATAATGTGCTCGTCAGGAAAGTCAAACTTCATAGACTGGTATTCTTCGAGGGGTTGGTGAGCAAGATGTTCTGCCAATACACTCCCTTTTATTTCCTTTTGGGTGACGTATCGTATGTCGTATTCTGATAGTAACATTTGCCACCTTGGGATTCTACCCGTGAGAGCCTGTTTTTCGAACACATATTTCAACGGATCTATCCTCGATATCAACCATGTGGAATGGTTCAGCATATATTGCCGTAGACGTTTGGAGGCCCATGCTAGGGCACAACATGTCTTTTCCAATGGTGAATACCGAGATTCGCAATCCGTGAATTTCTTGCTAAGATAGTAAATAGCGTGCTCTTTTCTGCCTGTTTCATCCTGTTGCCCCAGTACACATCCCATAGACCTTTTGAGGACTATGAGATACATGATCAGCGGTCTTCCTAGTACGGGAGGTATGAGTATTGGTGGTTCTTGTAAGTAGCTCTTTATAGCTTCGAAGCCTGCTTGACAATCGTCATTCCACCTGATCGGCTGATCTTTCCTTAGTAGCTTGAATATATGCTCACACGTGGTTGTTAGATGTGAGATAAACCTTGAGATGTAATTCAATCAACCCAAGAACCCACGAACCTCTTTTTTTGTCCTTGGAACAGGAATTTCTTGTATAGCCTTCACCTTGTCGCGATCTACCTCTATGCCTCGTTGGCTCACAATGAATCCCAATAGCTTTCCTGACCTTACACCAAATGTACACTTGTTCGGGTTTAACCTTAGCTTGAACTTATTTAAACGCTCGAACAATTTCTGTAGGTGTGTAATATGCTCTTCTTCCGTACAGGACTTAGCAATCATATCATCTACGTATACTTAGACCTCCTTGTGAATCATGTCATGGAACAATGTGACCATGGCTCGTTGATATGTTGCCCCTGCGTTTCGTAACCCAAAAGGCGTTACTTTGTAGAAGAAGGTGCCCCAGGATGTCATGAAGGTTGTTTTCTCCATGTCTTCGGGAGCCATTTTGATTTGATCATACCCAGAGAACCCATCCATGAAGGAGAACACCGAAGCTTGCGCTGTATTATCCACTAACATATCTATGTGTGGTAGTGGAAAGTCATCTTTCGGACTTGATTTGTTTAAATCCCTATAATCCACACACATGCGTACTTTCCCGTCTTTCTTAGGAACTGGCACTATGTTGGCAATCCATGGTGGATAGTCAACCACGGCAAGAAACCCTGCGTCGAATTTTTTGAGTACCTCTTCTCGGATTTTGTTATCCATGTCGGGGCGAACTCTTATACGCTTTTGTCTGACAGGCGCACATCCTTCTTTGAGCGGTAACCTATGCACAACGATATCCGTATCCAACCCTGGCATGTCATGGTATGACCAAGCAAATATCTCTGCGTACTCGTGGAGGAGCTTGATTAGTGTTGCTTTTACGTCCTCGTGCAGCGTTGCCCCAATTTTGATTTCCTTGGGTTCTTTGTCTGTACCCAAGTTTATAATGTCAATGGCCTCTTGAGAAGGGAGCATGCTTTTGGATTCCTTATCCATTAACCTTGACAATTCTTCCGGAAGTTCATCGTCTTCCTCATCCCCTTCCTCGGACTGATTAGCGAGAGCCTCGAGTTTATATTGAGTTTCAGCAGTATTATTATCGGTAGTGTTAGAAGGTGATATGCACATGTTTTATTTTTCGTTTTTAGTATGCAGATATGGATGTGCTTTTTTGTGAAAGAAATTAATTATCATTTTGAAAAGAAATAAATGCAAGAAGAGATAATGTTTTTAATACCAAAATGCAAACGATAATTTTTATTAATAACCTTAACATTGAAAGTAAATGGGGCCCTTACAAACCAACTCTATGCTTCAGGCGAGGCATGAGCGTTATTGTTTTTTATTGAAAGGGAAAAAAACACAAAAAGCAAATTACTTTGAAATGAAAACTATCTTTGGTATCTCAAGGCTTGTCCAGTTTTTGAGCTGCTCTCCTGATCTGACCCTTCAGATGAAGTTGGATGTTCCCTCCTTAGATTCCATGTTGGATATCTTAGCCACATGTTCATATCCGCCTGTCACGAAAGTCTCCATAATCGGGGGGAATCGTTGTTCCTCCATCACAACGCTTGTGATCTTCGACAGTTGATATCCTAGACCTAAGCGATCCTTCTTCTCCAAGATTTCTGGTACTTTGCCCCAGCCTTCCACATTCAGGTCTTGTAGGTCTCTCCACGATGTTACCTCCCTTCGCATTTTCTCCACAGGCAGTGTGACCGCAGTTGCAATCTCTAGCGCTTGGAATGCAGTTTCTAACGGTCCTTCTCCAACCTCACTGTATTTGTATGAATCCAAGTTGCTGAAGAATATGTCTTTCTCCCCATTGATGGTTATTACGGAGTTTCCATCCACAAACTTTATCTTTTGATGGAGGATGGATGTGACTTCCCCAGCTGCATGAATCCAAGGACGCCCTAGTAGGCAAGTGTAAGCCGGTTCTCTCTCCATTGCGTGGAAGTTGATACAGAAGGTATGAGGACCAACTAAAACAAGAAGATCTACTTCTCCAAACATCGTACTCTGCGACCCATCGAAGTCTTTGGCCACTAGACGGCTTGGTCTGACAACGAGACCTTCCAAGGCTATCTTGTCGAGGGTAGCTTTTGGCATCACATTTAGTGACGAACCTGTGTCAATCAGAACCCTAGATAGATGAGCCTTTCCACATTGTATAGAGATGTGCAAGGCCTTGTTGTGCGCCTTTCCTTGTGGAGGTAACTCATGATCATTGAACCCCAGACATGCCCCATCAGAGAGATTAGCCACCATCCCATCGAACTGATTTATAGTGATGTCTTTAGTTACATGTGTGGCATTCAGAATATTCATCAAGGCGTCTCGATGCTTCTCGGAGTGCACCAATAGTGATAGGAGTGATATTTTGGAAGGTGTCTGTTGTAACTGATCCACCACCCTATAGTCACTCTTCTTGATTAAAGCCAAAAATTCCTCAGCATCCTTATCAGTGGCTTCCTTATCCTTGGGGGTAGCCTCTACACTTGGTCTCGTAGCAGCTTGATCACTAGCTTGTGTCAAGTTTTCATTAGGCTTTTGTTGTGCCTGTGCAGTTTTGAATATGCGACCGCTACGGGTTATGCCTCCAGGTCCAACGATGTTTGACACAGCAGTATTAGCTCCGGAAATGTATTCCCAAGGTACTGTTTTCATTTTGTCCAAAGGATATGGAGCTTTGTTCTGATTAACCGGGATAACCCTGGTGTGTTCTTGTGTGGGTATCCGCAGTGGTGGTTTAGAACATGGGATGATTAATGGTTTCCTCGCCCCTTGACTGGGTATCATCAATGGCTCATTCCTATCTACCATGGCTACATACTCCTCCTCAAAGTGTTCCTCCAGCTTAATTAACCCTTTATCCATGAGTCTTTGCAGAGTGTCTTTTAAAGCTTCATTGTGTTCTAAGATGAACCCCTTTATAAGTAGATACCTCTTAAGTGCATCCATGGGGAAGCTTCTTTGTTGAACCAACTCTTGCTCGGTAACGACCTCTATTGCATTGACTGCCCCATCGTGGTGGGGCATATGATCAATATTTGTTAGAACAATATTTGTTCTGATCAATATTCTTGTTTTGATGATAACAATATATATGAATTTTGTATAAGACAATGTGGTACTCTAATCCTTTTCATTTTCCATTTCAGGAAATACATAAAGAGTATGCATAATTCAGCGCTCAGAAGCACTGACTCAGAAGATTCTGGATGGCTCCATCAAAACATTCTCTGGCAAGACATCAGAAGATGGTCAAGCAGAATCAAAACATGGACTATGAAGCATCAGAAGAACATGAAGTCAGAAGCAGAAGCACTGATGTTCTGAACGGTATCACGCTCAAGCACTTCAAAGTCAGAAGACAAGAAGATGCTCTGCACCAAGCTGAATGACTCAGATACTCAAACGTTGTATCTACAAATCTGAATTCAGAAGCAAGTACAAGATGACAGGCTATTAAGTCTAATCTTTGACTGACAAAAGGAAAGTTAGAAGCTACAAAAGGCAACGTCAGTAAGAGCAGCAAAAGCATGGCTCGAGGTAGTTGACAAAAGTATGAAACATTAAATGCAGCGTTGTACTATTCACGCAATGCATTAAATGCAACCCAACGGTCATCTTCTCAAACGCCTATAAATATGGAAGTTCTGATCAGAAGAAGATATACAACTCTTGCAAAAATACTGAAACGCTGTTGAAATCAAAACTCACGAACTTCATCTTCAACCTCACAACTCTTGTAATATTTAGTGAGTGTTAAGCTTAGAACTTAAGAGAAATATCACAATTGTGATTATAGCTTTCTAAGAAGCAAATTCATACTCTTGTAAACATTTATTTTACATTGATTGTAAAAGGTTCCTAGAGTGATCAGTTAGATCAGTAGACTCTAGAAGACTTAGAGGTTATCTAAGTCGTGATTTCCTAGAGTGATCAAGTTGTGATCAGTATAATCTAGAAGACTTAGATGGTATCTAAGTGGAAAACCATTGTAATCAGATTGATTAGTGGATTAAATCCTCAATTGAGGTAAATCACTCTAAGGGGGTGGACTGGAGTAGTTTCGTTAACAACGAACCAGAATAAAAATAATTATGTTCATTGTTTTTATCTTAAGAGTTTTTAAAGTCACACTTATTCAAACCCCCCCTTTCTAAGTGTTTTTCTATCCTTCAATTGGCATCAGAGCGCCGATTCTAGGTGGAAGCACTTAACCGTGTTAGGAAAAGATTCAGGGAGAAAAACACTAAGTCAATATGGTTGATCCATCAACAGCTGCATCAATTGCTACACCTGTTTCTAATGATTAAAACAATAATGGATTTGGATATTCTAGACCACCAGTATTTGATGGTGAAAACATTGAATATTGGAAAGATAGACTTGAAAGTTACTTTCTTGGTCTAGATGGTGACTTATGGGATCTACTTGTGGATGGTTACAGACATCCTATAAATGCTAGAGGAGTAAAGATGTCAAGACAAGAAATGAGTGATGATCAAAAGAAACAATTCAAAAATCATCACAAGTCAAGGAATATTCTGCTGAATGCTATTTCTCATGCTGAATATGAGAAGATATCAAACAGAGAAACTGCCCATGACATCTTTGAATCCTTGAAGATGACTCATGAAGGGAATTCCCAAGTCAAGGAGATAAAAGCTCTTGCTTTAATCCAGAAGTATGAAGCTTTCAAGATGGAGGATGATGAAAACATTGAAACAATGTTCTCAAGATTCCATAATCTGACTGCTAGATTAAGGGTGCTTGACAAAGGATACACAAAGGCTGATCATGTCAAGAAAATCATTAGAAGCTTGCCCAGAAGATGGGGCCCAATGTTGACTGCATTCAAGATTGCTAAGAATCTGAATGAAGTCTCTCTTAAAGAGATGGTCAGCGTACTGAGGAGTCATGAAATAGAGCTGGATGCAAATGAACCTCGGAAGAAATGTAAGTCTATTGCTTTAAAATCAAATAATAAAAAATGCACTAACGCTTTTCAGGCTGAAGAAGAAGATTTTGAAGAGTCAGAATCAGAAGAAGAAGAAGAAGAAGAAGATGAACTGTCCATGATCTCCAAAAGGGTAAACCAACTCTGGAAGAGTAAACAAAGGAAGTTCAAGAATTTCAAAAGTTCCAAAAGGCCTGAAAGAGGAGAATCTTCTGGACTCAGAAGATCTGACAAAAAGAAGGTCACGTGCTTTGAATGCAAGGAGCCAGGACATTACAAGAGTGAGTTTCCAAAGCTTCGGAGGGAAAAGCCCAAGAATAAGTTTCAAAAGAAGAAAGGCCTTATGGCAACTTGGGATGATTCAGATTCATCAGAATCAGAATCAAACTCTGAAGATGAGCAGACAAACATTACGCTGATGACCACTGTTGATGATGAATCGGAATCTACATCAGACTCAGATTCTGAAGAGGTATTTTATGAACTATCTAGAGAAGAGTTAGTTTCTAGTCTAACTGAACTTCTGGAACTCAAGGCTCAACTTAGTATCAAATACAAAAAGCTGAAGAAGCTATTTGAATCTAAAACTAAGAAGCTTGAAGTAGAAAATTCTGAACGGAAGGAAAAGGTTTTAAAATTATCCAAAGATGTTGAATCATCTTCTGGTTCAGAGAAGTCTATTCCAAGTATGAAAAATATTCTTAAGGAATATGACTTGAGTTTTAGAAAGTTTTTATCTAGCGGTATTGGAAGAAGTCAACTTGCCTCTATGATATATGCAGTTAGTGGAAACAAGAGAGTTGGCATAGGCTATGAGGGTGAAACCTCATACAAACTTGAATCTGTGGATGATATGAAAATCACATACAAGCCCTTGTATGATCAATTCAAATATGGCCACTCCCATGATATTAGGCTCACATCACATGCAAAGAGTTTTCACATTACACACACTAAGAAGCATGTGACACATACTAGAAAATATCATGTTGCTCAGAATAAGGAATATCATGTTGTTCCTCCTGTTAATTATCATGCTAAACCCAAGTTCAATCAGAACTTGAGGAGAACTAACAAGAAAGGACCCAAGAAATTGTGGGTACCTAAGGAAAAGATAATCCCTGTTACAGATATGCTTGGCAGCAAAGAAGAAAAAGGAAAACATGTCATGGTACCTGGACTCTGGCTGCTCGCGGCACATGAAGGGAAAAAGGTATATGTTCCAAGACCTGGTGCTTAAATCCGCTGGAGAAGTTAAGTTTGGAGGAAATCAGAAGGGCAAGATCATTGGCTCTGAAACCATAAGTATTGGTAACTCTCCTTCCATAACTAATGTTCTGCTAGTGGATGGATTAGCTCATAACTTATTGTCCATAAGTCAAGGAAGTGACAATGGTTATGACATAATCTTTAATCAAAAGTCTTGTAAAGCTATTAGTCAGAAGGATGGCTCAATCCTATTTACAGGCAAGAGAAAGAACAACATTTACAAAATTGATCTTCAAGATCTTAAGAATTATAAGGTCACTTGTCTTTTGTCTGTTAGTGAAGAGCAATGGGTCTGGCACAGAAGATTAGGCCATGCTAGTTTGAGAAAGATTTCTCAGATTAACAAACTTAATCTTGTCAGAGGACTCCCTAATATGAAATATAAATCAGATGCTCTTTGAGAAGCATGTCAGAAAGGGAAGTTTTCCAAACGTGCATTCAAGTCTAAGAATGTTGTTTCTTCCTCAAGGCCGCTAGAACTTCTGCACATTTATCTTTTTGGCCCAGTCAAAATTGCATCAATCAGAGGGAAGAAATATGGATTAGTCATTGTAGATGACTATAGCAGATGGACATGGGTAAAGTTCTTAAAACACAAGGATGAGTCTCATACAGTGTTCTTTGACTTCTGCACTCAGATCCAATCTGAGAAAGAGTGTAAAATCATAAAGGTCACAAGTGATCATGGTGGAGAATTTGAGAATAGATTCTTTGAGATTTATTTCAAAGAAAATGGTATTGCCCATGATTTCTCTTGCCCTAGAACTCCACAACAAAATGGAGTTGTAGAGCAAAAGAATAGGACTCTATAAGAAATGGCCAGAACCATGATCAATGAAACCAATATGGCTAAGCATTTGTGGGAAGAAGCAATAAACACTGCATGTTTATTCATAATAGAATCTCCATAAGACCTATTCTTAATAAGACTCCTTATGAATTGTGGAAGAACAGAAAGCCCAACATTTCTTATTTCCATCCATTTGGATGTATATGTTATATTCTGAACACTAAAGATCATCTACATAAGTTTGATTCTAAGGCACAGAAGTGTTTCCTTCTTGGATATTCTGAACGCAAATTTGATGATAAGCTTGGTCTTGAAAAGCCAAAGCAGTTTGAGAATTTTGCAGATATAGAAATCTCTAATTCAGACTCCGAAGAACCCAGAAGCAAAGTATCAGAAGATCAAGTTGCTGTTTCACTAGAAAATCTCAGAATTTCTGAAGAGCCAACTATCAGAAGATCTTCTAGACTCAACTCTGCTCACTCAGAAGATGTTATCATTGGGAAGAAAGAAGATCCTATCAGAACAAGAGCATTCCTTAAGAACAATGTAGAATGTCAATTTGGTCTAGTATCTCTTATTGAGCCAACATCTGTTGATCAAGCTCTGGAGGATGCTGACTGGATAACTGCCATGCAAGAAGAACTAAATCAGTTTACAAGGAATGATGTATGGGATCTTGTTCCAAGACCAAAAGGATTTAACATCATTGGAACTAAGTGGGTCTTCAGAAACAAGCAAAGCGAAAAAGGAGAAGTTGTAAGAAACAAAGACAGTCTGGTTGCTCAGGGCTATAGTCAGCAAGAAGGTATTTACTATACTGAAACCTTTGCACCAATGGCCAGGTTAGAATCTATTCGCTTATTAATTTTTTTTGCCACTTCTAACTTGGTGAATTGAATTTTATTTTTTAAAGTAACCAATGTTACGATGATCAAGAGTCGCCACCGACTTTTATTTTGTCCAATTTTAGGAAAGATAAAAAGTACAGAAAAATACCTTTATAAAAAAAGAAAACGGGCTCAGGGGGTGAGTTATGAAAAGGGAAGGTGTAATCACCCTTTTCATCCATAGTTATCTACGGGCTCTTAATTTGCTTAGCTCATATTTGTTTGTTTTGAGTTGAAAAGGGGCATAAGGACTTTAGTGTAAGTGCGTAGCCTTTGTTTTTTTTTTGAAAGAGTATTGAAAAGATGTTTTTTTAATTGAGCTAGGCATATTAAGAGCACAACCCTAAATAGTTGGTCTTTTTCTATGCTTTTTTAAAGTTCCTAGGACTATCCATACTATATAGAAGTAGGTAGTCCTTGTTTATATTGGACGTGTGGGTCATCGAAGGGTCATCGAGGTCGTTTGAAGGAAACAAGTAGAGGTACCTTTAGCAAGTTCGAAGGGACTATCGTCATTTTTCGTAGGCAACAATCGAGGGTCATCGAGGGACTTTAGTGACGATTTTATATTGAGGGACCTTTGCTAATGGGTACCTCTACATTTCGAGGGATACGACCTTATAATCAAAGGCAACCAAGAGAGGCGTACCCTAGGGGTGAGTGCGTGCAAGCATGTTGTATTCGATAATATTTATCTTGTTTTTATTGTGATCTAACGTTTTTCTTTTCAGTCTTATAATATTAACCTATCATACATCTAAACAATATAATAATAAAATACAGAAATTAAAAAGTGCTGGAAAGTAAAAAGACTCCTTTAAATATTCACATTTGACCTATAAACATTCTAATAACTAAATAAAAGAAATAAAATAAACAAACACGCGTCATACACGGGATTTCGAGATGAGAGAAGCAATCGGGAGAAAGTTGAGATTTGATGGTTAATTAGCTAATTAAAATAAAATCCTAAATTAATTATTAAGTTATTCAAATAAATTAACTAACCTAAATCTATTAAAAAAAGGTTATATTTAAAATGATCAAGAACCTAAAATTTACTAATTAACTTAAATTATAGAGGTTAATTAAATTTTTTGTGATTTTTAGTTAATTATTAGTTAAAAAGTTAATCAATAAATAAAAAAAGTAATAAAGGTTAAAAAAACACAGAAAAAAACGATTAAAGGCGCTGGGTTCAGGTGTGATCGCTTTCCGGGAGTGCACCATAGAGCAATATCTATGAGTCCTTCAGATCTGGTCGTTTATAAATCCATGGAATGGAACGTGAGCGTCCATGGTGAGCCCCTGCTGGATGTGCACACCTGATCTGATATAGTGTATAAACAAAAGTTAAAAAATAAACTTGTTGGTCACTGGGTATCGAAGCCAGATCCCACAAATTGCAAAGAGATCACGCTTGCCACTTCAGCTATCATGGTTAGTCAAACAATTAACATATAGCAATTATTAAATATAAAACATATAGTTAGAGGGAAATTCAAACGAAAGCCAAACTGGGGCCCTCTAGTGCTTGCGAGGAACCAATCAGATCAAGAGAGAGGGACCGGTATCGTTGACTGGCAAGTGAGACTGAGCCTCGTGTCTTGTCAAGGTCAGACCTTTCGTTTGTTATCTTCAACCTCCGTACCTGCGGATTTTTTTGCAACTTCAGCTTCCGATTTACCTGCGGATTTCGCTCCTTTTTCTTTTACTCAAACTGCAACTATGGAACACACACCAATACGATTCGAACAAGAATTAAAGGCACCCAGGTTACATAAACAGGCTCTTCTGAGTTCAAATACGTGATTGGTTTTGGTCGAAAACTCCTGCACATGGAGATTCGAAGGAAAAAAGTGGGAAGCCCTAATAATGGTGAATCTCACTACGTGCTTCTAAGCTTCGGTTTTAGGGTTTAAATCCCTTTATTATTCATCATAAACTTAAAGGAAACATCAAACCATGTTAAAAACCTGTGATATATGCAAAACGAAATCAAACAATAATGTAAGTATTGTAAGTGATGAGATATGCATGTGTACGTAGCATGAGAGTGTTTCTAGGCTTCTTACCTGCTATTTGGTGCCTGGTGAGCAACCTGGGATGATTGGTTGGGCGTGGAAAGGACTCCAAATATCAAAACAAAAATTCAACTTTCTTGAGATTCTTTGAACTTTTGGAGGCATTCCAAGGGCTAGGGTTTTCGTCCTCATGAAGGCTGAATCTTTAGGTATATATATATGAGATGGATTAGGGTGTGAAAATATTGGAGAGAGATCAAGAGATTTGAATGGAAAATATTTGTTTTTAATTATGCACCAAATCTTTCGTTTTTCAATCTCCATTCTATTTTCCACAACTTTTTTCACGTGTAATTTTCCTTGGTTGGATGCATTTGGACATGATTTTATGAATGGAAGTTTTTTGTGTGATATGATTTTGTTTTATTTTGATTTTATTTGATTTATATTGATTTTAAATAAATAAAATCAAAATAAATATAATAAAAATCAAAAAATACTTATCAAATGATCCTTGGGCCTTGAATGGTCTTAAAATCACGTGGCTAATCCAAAACATATGGCCCATTACTTAAAAGTTTGATTTTTTACCATTTAGGTTTTCATGTTTTTATTGAAAATCGACCAACTTGTACCAAGCATATCTCCCTCATTTTTAATCATATGAAGGTGTTCTTATACTTCTTAGAAATCTCAAAGAGTCCTCTAAAAGATCCTTTTGGTTTCACCTTCATTGAGTTTACCATGTTCATTTACCATCCTTTGAGAAAAAGTGTCTTTTTGTTGACTTTCAAAAGGACCTATAATGTATTAGCTTGTATCTTTCAACTGGTGCATTTCTTGACTTTGGACCCAACATCAAAGTTGTAGATAATTGAATTTACTTGAGAATGAACTTTTGTTGGGCAATTTCTGATGAACCATGTGAGAGTTATGGCTGGTCAAAGTTGGGTTGACTTTCTTCTTTAAAAACCTAATTTAGAAACTTTCTCTTTTGATGATTTTGGACCTTTTCTTGACGAATCATGATCAAACCTTGATCAAATGATGAATATAACATAAAAATGTTGATGTTGCCCAAAAATCAGGAGTTTTGACTGTGATTTGATGATAGTTGACTTTTAACCTAGCATTTTCGACTATTGACTTTTTGAGCCATTGATCGAGAAACCTTGTGAATGGAGGCTTGAAAATTGATATGAGGATACTCTGGGTCCTATAGGATACCATGAAGTCCATTTGAGGCCTTAGAAGTTCAGTTTCCTTGAAAAGAATCACAACCCTAATTTTGGGCCATGTCACCTAGGGGACGCCTTTATCTGGTGAA